>NC_092786.1:52609755-52909755 GCF_047496795.1 Chiloscyllium punctatum
TAGTACATCAACCCCATTTTCCCACACTATTCCCATATCCCTTGATATCTAAAAGTCTACCAGGGCATGGTTAGGAACATGGGACTGGGATATCATAGCAGTTATGGAAACATGGCTCAGGGATGGGCAGGACTGGCAGCATAATGTTCCAGAATACAAATGCTACAGAAAGGATAGAAAGGGAGGCAAGTGAGGAGGGGGAGTGGCATTTTTGATAAGGGGTAGCATTATAGCTGTGCTGAGGGAGGATATTCCCGGAAATACATCCAGAGGAGTTATTTGGGTGGAACTGAGAAATAGGAAAGGGATGATCACCTTATTGGGATTGTATTATAGACCCCCCCCCAATAGTCAGAGGGAAATTGAGAAAGAAACTTGTAAGGAGATCTCAGCTATCTGTAAGATAGATAGAGTAGTTATGGTAGGGGATTTTAACTTTCCAAACATCGACTGGGACTGTCGATACAAGACAATTTTCCGATTCAGTATGTGGATGTACCTACTCGAGAAAGTGCAAAACTTGACCTACTCTTGGGAAATAAGGCAGGGCAGGTGACTCAGGTCTCAGTGGGGGAACACTTTGGGGCCAGCGACCATAATTCTATTCGTTTTAAAATAGTGATGGAAAAGGATAGACCAGATCTAAAAGTTGAAGTTCTAAATTGGAGAAAAGTCAATTTTGATGGTATAGGCAAGAACTTTTGAAAGCTGATTGGAGACAGATGGTCGCAGGTAAAGGGACGGCTGGAAAATGGGAAATGAGATAACGAGAATCCAGAGAAAGTATATTCCTGTCAGGGTGAAAGGGAAGGCTGGTAGGTATAGGGAATGCTGGATGACTAAAGAAATTGAGGGTTTGGTTAAGAAAAAGAAGGAAGCATATGTCAGGTACAGACAGGATAGATCGAGTGAATCCTTCGAAGAGTATAAAGAAAGTAGGGATATACTTAAGAGGGAAATCAGGAGGGCAAAACAGGGACATGAGATAGCTTTGGCAAATAGAATTAAGGAGAATCCTAAGCGTTTTTACAAATATATTAAGGACAAAAGGGTAACTAGGGAGAGAATAGGGCCCCTCAAAGATCAGCAAGGCGGCCTTTGTGTGGAGCCACAGAAAATGGGGGAGATACTAAATGAATATTTTGCATCGGTATTTACTGTGGAAAAGGATATGGAAGATATAGACTGTAGGGAAATAGATGGTGACATCTTGCAAAATGTCCAGATTACAGAGGAGGAAGTTCTGGATGTCTTGAAAAGGTTAAAGGTGGATAAATCCCCATGTCCTAATCAGGTGTACCCGAGAACTCTGTGGGAAGCTAGAGAAGTGATTGCTGGGCCTCTTGCTGAGATATTTGTATCATTGATAGTCACAGGTGAGATGCCAGAAGACTGGAGGTTGGCTAACGTGGTGCCACTGTTTAAGGAGGGCGGTAAAGACAAGCCAGGGAACTATAGACCGATGAGCCTGACCTCAGTGGTGGGCAAGTTGTTGGAGGGAATCCTGAGGGTCAGGATGTACATGTATTTGGAAAGGCAAGGACTGATTCAGGATAGTCAAATGCCTTTGTGCAGAGGAAATCATGTCTCACAAACTTGATTGAGTTTTTTGAAGAAGTAGCAAAGAAGATTGATGAGGGCAGAGCAGTAGATGTGATCTGTATGGACTTCAGTAAGGCATTCGACAAGGTTCCCCATGGGAAACTAATTAGCAAGGTTAGATCTCATAGAATACAGGGAGAACTAGCAATTTGAATACAGTACTGGCTCAAAGGTAGAAGACAGAGGGTGGTGGAGGAGGGTTGTTTTTCGGACTAGAGGCCTGTGACCAATGGAGTGCCACAAGGATCGGTGCTGGGCCCTCTACTTTTTGTCATTTACATAAATGATTTGGATGCGAGCATAAGAGGTACAGTTAGTAAGTTTGCAGATGACACCAAAATTGGAGGTATAGTGGACAGCAAAGAGGGTTACCTCAGATTACAACAGGATCTGGACCAGATGGGCCAATGGGCTGAGAAGTGGCCGATGGAGTTTAATTCAGATAAATGCGAGGTGCTGCATTTTGGGAAAGCAAATCTTAGCAGGACTTATACACTTAATGGTAAGGTCCTAGGGAGTGTTGCTGAATAAAGAGACCTTAGAGAGCAGGTTCATAGCTCCTTGAAAGTGGAGTCGCAGGTAGATAGGATAGTGAAGAAGGCGTTTAGTATACTTTCCTTTATTGGTCAGAGTATTGAGTACAGGAGTTGGGAGGTCATGTTGCGACTGTACAGGACATTGGTTAGGCCACTGTTGGAATATTGCATGCAATTCTGGACTCCTTCCTATCGGAAAGATGTTGTGAAACTTGAAAGGGTTCAGAAAACATTTACAAGAATGTTGCCAGGGTTGGAGGATCTGAGCTACAGGGAGAGGCTGAACAGGCTGGGGCTGTTTTCCCTGGAGCGTCGGAGGCTGAGGGGTGACCTGATAGAGGTTTACAAAATTATGAGGGGCATGGATAGGATAAATAGACAGTCTTTTCCCTGGGGCCGGGGAGTCCAGAACTAGAGGGCATAGGTTTAGGGTGAGAGGGGAAAGATATAAAAGAGACCTAAGGGGCAACTTTTTCACACACAGGGTGGTGTGTGTATGGAATGAGCTGCCAGAGGATATGGTGGAGGCTGGTACAATTGCACCATTTAAGAGGCATTTGGATGGGTATATGAAAAGGAAAGGTTTGGAGGGATATGGGCCGGGTGCTGGCAAGTGGGACTAGATTGGGTTGGGATATCTGGTCAGCATGGACGGTTTGGACGGAAGGGTCTGTTTCCATGCTGTACACCTCTATGACTCTATGTCCATTCAGCAGTTTAATTACAGCAGGGAAGAAGCTGCTCTTGAACCAGTTCAAGCTTCTGTATCTTCTGCCTGACTGAAGAGGTTGGAACAGAGTACCACCGGGATGGGAGGAATCTTTAATGAGGTAGGCAGCCTTTCCATAGCAACAAGAGATGTAAATGGAGCCCATGGATGGGAGGTTGGTTTCCCATGGATGGTATGGGCTGTAGTTACTTACGGTCCTGGGGAGAGCACAGTGGGAGAGCTGTACCAGGTCATTATGCACCAGATAGTATGCTTTCTGTAGTGTATCTGGAACAGTTGGTGAGGGTCCTTATGGGCATGCTAAATTTCCTAAGCAGCCTGAGGAAGAAAAAGTGTTGTTGCACCTTTTTGACCATCACATCTTCGTGGTAAGTCCAAAACAGATTGTCGGTTATCACCACTTCTGGGAACTTGACACTCTTGACTCTCTCCACCTCAACTCCATTGATGTGATAGGGATGTGCCCTCCTGATGTCAATGATCAGTTCTTCTGTTTTGCTGACATTGAGAGATTGGTATCATTGCACCACGACACTAAGCAGGCTATCTCTTTCCTGTATTCTGACCCATCATTGTTTGATATCCAGCCTACAATGGTGGTGTTGTCAGCGAACTTGTAGTGGTGTTTCTCCAGAATTAGGCAACACAGTCATGGGTGTACAGGGAGTACAGTAGGGCTGGAGAAATGGCATCCACTGTGGACTTGCAGTGGACTGAGGTGGGCTGGGAGGCTAGAGTTGATGTGGGCCATGATCAACCTCTCAGAGCATTTCATCATGACCCAGTGATGAGGAAGGAATCATGATCTATTTCCACATTGGGATGGTTGTATATGTTGATGATTTGCCTATACACCAGCTGCCCTTTATCTTCGATGTTAGTGTAGATTGTGGATTTGGGTGAAGGTGTTTGATGGCTGTAAGTGTTTTCTGGTGTGGTTTGTAGATACCACATACACACAAGCTTCTATATACCGCAGTAGAGAGATTGGGTACTTAAACTGACATGGTTCAGTTATCCTGCACGATCTAAATAAATAAATGGCACACTTAAAAATTGTATGTACCTCGAAACAAAATCTGTCATTTTCAAACAGTAGTGTAAACAATCATACAGCAGAAATGTTAGTATTAAGTCTAAAGGTTTTTATTTATTTGACTTGCTGTTAGCACTGTCTAGGTCCTGATCTCACCTTAATGGCATTTAACCTGATCTCATGTTTGTCAGTTAGACTTTGAAGGCTAAGGGACACTCGCTTGTTGTTCATGGTGTAAGGTTATGAGGTGGTCTTGTGCACTGTCAAGAGTGTGGTGCTGGAAAAGCACAGCAGATCAGGCAGCATCCGAGGAGCAGGAGAGTTAATGTTTTGGGCATAAGCCTGAAACGTCAACTCTCCTGCTCCTCGGATGCTGCCTGACCTGCTGTGCTTTTCCAGCACCACACTCTCGACTCTGATCTCCAGCATCTGCAGTCCTCACTTTCTCCTAGGCCTTGTGCAGTGGCCTTATCTCTAAGACAGATCTTCTAGACTCAGGTTCCAACTAAACAGACAGATTTTTTTAAAATTACGAGACATGTTCTTTTAGCGCAGTGGTAGTGCCACTACATCTGTACCAGAAGTTCCAGATTCAAGGTCCACCTGCACTAGAGATGTGTTAAAACAGATTGACTGTACCCATAATATTGTTAGGACCTTCCTTGCCTCTCTCCCCCAAAAAGGTATTCTGCCCACCCCACTTTAATTATTACATCACTTTGGTTCTGTGATTGGTTACAAATATACCTTCTGTTAGTTTTCTCTTACAAGTCAATTCACTACCAATTAAATATTAGCTCACTGTCTCTCCATGGATGCTGCCTGACCCTCTGTGATCTCCAGCATTTTTTTTGTTTTCACTACCAATCAAACTCCATCAAAGTAATTGACTAGGCTGCTAAGGAACAGGGAATACTGCCCTCAGAGTTGCTGTCTGGCTACTCTCTTCACTATTGTACTCTAGATTGTGCAATTGGAGCATATCTTTTCTTTTGGGAAGTTCTTTTTTATTCTTAAATTCTTGTACAGGACAATCAAGCATTATGTTTATTATTTGAGATTTAAGTTTTTCTTTGTTTGAAATGTTCTGGACAGTGGTTAATATATGTTACACTTTTGGAAAGGCTGGTATTTCTCCATGCAATTACAGTTTTAATAATTGCAAATTATGTTAGTAAGAGTCTAATACCGGATTGCTTGTTTAGTGATTTATATATTATTGTTTAATCATATTGAGTTTTTTTGAAGAGTTGACAGAGAAGATTGATGAAGGCAGAGCGGTAAACGTTGTCTATATGGACGTCAGCAAATATGTTAACAAGGTTTTGCATGGTAGACTGGATGGACGGGTAAGTTTAAATTAGATTCAATACTGAGGGAGCAGGCCAACTGGATACAGAACTGACTTGAAGGAAGGAGACAGAGGGTGGCAGTAGAGGGTTGCTTTTTGGACTAGGGGCCTGTAACCAGTGGAGTGCCACAAGGATAGGTGCTGGATCCACTGCTTTTTGTCATTTATATAAATGATTTGGATGTGAATATAGGAGGCATGGTTAATAAGTTTGCAGATGACACCAAAATAGATGGCGTAGTGGACAGTGAAGGAGATTAGCTCAGAGTACAATGGGACCTCGATCAGATAGGCCATTGGGTTGAGGAGTGGCAAATGGAATTTAATTTAGATAAAAGTGAGGGATTGCATTTTGGTAAGGCAAACCAGGGCAGAACTTATACACTTAATGGTAGGGTCCTCAGGAGTGTTGCTGAACAGACACCTGTTCAAGTGCATAGTTCTTGAAAGTAGAGTCACAGGTAGACAGAATGGTGAAGAAGGCACTTGGCACACTTGCCTTCATTGATCAGAACATTGATTACAGGAATTGGGATGTCATGTTGTAGCTGGACTGGACATTAGTGAGGCCACTTTCAGAACACTGCGTACAATTGTGGACATTCTTCAGAAAGGATTTTGTTAAACGTGAGAGGGTGCAGGAAAATTTACAAGGAGGTTGCCGGGACTGGATAATTTGAGTTCTGGGGAGAGGCTGGAATAGCTGGGGCCTTGATCCGAATGTTGTATGCTAAGGGATGACCTTATAGAGGTTATAAAATCATAAGTGGCATGGATATGGTGCATAGCCAAGGTCTATGGGTATATTAATAGGAAGGGTTTAGAGAGATATGGGCCAAATGCTGGCAAATGGGACTAGGTCAGATTGGAACATTTGATCAGCACAAATGATTGGACCGAAGGGTCTGTTTCCATACTATTTGACTCTATGACTCTGTGATTTTATTACAGTTAAGTAAGCTACAAAATATAATTGCTTGATGTTAACAGTTTATTGCCATTAGATTACCTAAAGTGAGGCTTATGTTTGTGTGTGGAGTATTTGACTCATTCAGGGATGGTAAAATCATAGCATAGAAATGATTCTGTATTATGGTTTATGATTAATGTTGCTTAATGTGCTTTTACTTACATGAGTGATTGCATTACTTCTGTGAGAAGTGTTGTAACCCTTTTAAGATTGCCAATCGTTTTTGCAATTATAAAGCAATTTAATTTTATTTCACAGCCTCTGGGCACATTTCTCAATAATATATTTCTCAATCCCAGGATAGATTACTACATTACTACAGATAATAATTCCTGATCTCTCTTCATTTCTGTCGAATAAAAAAATATTGCAAGTTATTTGGTGGAATGGCTCCGACCATTAATCAAAATAACCTTTTAGACAATTCTTTAGACCATCATTGAAAACAACAGGGTTTGCCTTGAAATGATGTTTTTAATGTAATAGAGCAATGCAAAGCATTTCACAAGAGGGATCATCAAATAAAATGTGCTACTGAGCCACACAAGGAGCATTCACACAGGCACAAACGTTTAGTGAAACAGGAAAGGAATTCAAAAGCTTCGAACTTTAGCTGTTGAAACCACATGTATCAAAAGTGTGACAAAGAAAATTGCTGACTGTAGTGGGTGGAATTAGAGGAGGGCAGGAATAGAGTCAGAGAGTCATACAGCACAGCAACAGACCCTTTGGTCTAACTAGTGCATGCCAAATATAATCCCAAACTAAACTGGTCCCATCTGCCTGCTCCTGGACCATATTCCTCCAAACATTTCCTATCCATGATCATAGAATTCCTACAGTGTGGAAACAGACCTTTCACCCCAACAAGTCCATACTGACCCTCCAAAGAGTAACCCACCCAGACCCATTGCCCTACCCTATTACTTTACATTTACCCCTGACCAATGCGCCTAATGTACACATCCCTGAACATTATGGGCAATTTGGCATGACCAATTCACCTAACCTGCACATCTTTGGACTGTGGGAGAAAACCGGAGCACCGGAGGAAACCTGCTCAGACACTTGGAGAACTCATGTTGATTCTCCTGCTCCTTAGATGCTGCCTGACCTGCTGTGCTTTCCCAGCAACAGACTCTCGACATGGAGAGAACGTGCAAACTCCACACAGACAGTCACCCAAGGCTGGAATTGAACCCAGGTCGCTGGCGCTGTGATACAGCTGTGCTAACCACTGAGCCACCATACTGCCCTTGGAGGATTGTAGCCAGAGGGGGTTACATACATCAGATAGGGTAAAGCCATTGAGGAACCTATTGTAATAGATTTGATTTATTGTAGTCACGTGAGTGAAAAGCTTTGTTTGCAAGCAGTACAGAAAGACCATAGTAACCAAAGGCATACAGATCATGGGGTGCTTAGTCAGAATGAGGCATACAGGTTACACCACATAGGCAGTGCATGAAGCAAGATCAACATTATTTGAAGTTAGAGTCCATTCATCAGACTAATAACAGCAGGGAAGCAGCTGTTCTTGAACCTGTTGGTGCATGTATTTAAACTTCTGCATCTTCTGCCTGATGGAAGAGGTTGTGGGAGAGCATTACTGGGATGAGAGGAATCTTTGATGAAGGCAGATCATCCACAGCAATGAGAAGTGTAAATGGAATCCATGGATAGGAGGTTGGTTTCCATGATGGTCTGGGCTGTACACACCGCCTTCTGTAGTTTCATACAGTCCTGGGCAGAGCAGTTGTTGTATCAGGTCGTTATACTCCCAGACAGTATGCTTTTGATGGTGCATCTGGAAAAGGTGGTGTGGGTCCTTATGGATGTGCTGGCTTTCCTATGCCACCTGAGGAAGAAGAGACATTGTTGTGCCTTCTCGACCGTTGCATCTACATGGGAAGTTCAGGACAAGTTGATAGTTATTGTTACTCCTCGGACTCAACCCTCTCAAACTCTGCTCCATTGATGTGAATGGGGGTGTGATTTCCTTTGTTCCTGAAGTCAATGATCAGTTCTATAGATTTGCCAATATTGAGAGAGAGGTTGTTATCATTGCATCAGGATACCCTCTATTTCCTTTGATGTCTCACAGTTATTATATCAGTTTAGCTTTAGGAGATTACCTCAAGATTTTGTCATTGAACCATAATGTATGATCTGAGGGAATAAAGATCTCAGTTTCCATCTTGCTTGGGGTCACGTGATACATATCATATTGATGAGAATATTTCTACTTTTCTGTAACTGAATAGCTTAATCTTAGCCCATGCAGGGATGTGCCCGTAATATTGCATCTGTTAGCTGGACCTTCTGTTTAACCTTTCAATATGATGTGACTCATATCTAGTTTCTTCAGCTGTGGGAAGGCAGCGGGATAACATAAGCATTGCCACATCAGGTAAAGACACCCATGCTGAAGGCAAAACATACATCAGAAACAGAAGTCACAGATGTAAGTTTTTAATCAAAGGCACTGCCAGATGAGGAGCCAATGTAAAGCGGTGAGCAGGGAATTGATAAGGGAACAGGCTAGAGTATGAGTAAGAATACAATTAACAGAGTTTGGGATAAACACAAGCTTTACAGAGGGAACAAGGTGGAGACCAGCCAGAAGAATATTGGAATTTTAATGTGTAGGTCATCCGAAGCTTTATTGCACTCCAAGACTGCAGCAGTTCAGGAAAGCAGGTCACCACCAATTTCTCTGGGGCAATTAAGGATGGGCAATACAGGACGGCATAACCAGTGACATCTACGTCTCATGTATATACAGCAAGTCTCATAGCACTGCTCACAGTACATGAAAGATATGTACAGGAACATTATGCTACACAAAACAAAATCTTGAGTGTAGAGTTATGAATGAAATTTTCAGTAACAGATGAACTGAGATGGATAATGTTACGTAGGTGGATGTATGCAGTCTCAGTGATACATGGATCTTCTCAATTGCCAGTCAATGATGGAAACAGTATGGGGTAAACCAGGAACTGAATTCAAATAGAAATTTACTTTGTTGGTAGACTGGTTCAGCCTCAGATATTGGGCAGCACTTTGTTCTGTGCAGCAACTTGGAATGTTTCACATGAGACACTGCATAAATAGAAGGTGCTATTGCACTGTTGAAACGGATGGCAGGGTCTGGAGTAAGGTCTGTCCCGTGACTGGCAACTTCGAAATCCACATAGACACTCCAAACCTGAGGGTAATCATGATGTAAGCTTACTGTTTTCAAAAATTTGTTCATGAGATTGTGATATTATTGACCAGACCAAAATTTAATTCCTATCTTAAATTGCCTTTGGGAAGGTAATCTGTCATTTTGAATTGCTACAGTCTTTGAGGTATGGGGACATCCATAGTTCCAGGATAATACCACTTTGACACTGAAGAAACAGAAATATATTTTTAATTTCGGAATGTGTAGGTAACTTGGAGGGGAACCTGCATGTGGTGGTGTTTCCATTTGCTGTCCTGTCCTTCTAAGTTGCAAGTGTCACAGCTTTAGAAGATGCTGTCAAAGGTGAGTTACTGCAGTGCATTCCAAAGATGATACACTGCATCAAAGGGGATGAATGTTGAATGTGACAGTAAAGGTCCCAGTCAAGTGGCTGTCTTGTCCTGGATGGTGTCAAACTTGAGTGTTGTTGAAGATGCACTCATCCAGGCAACTGGGGAGTATCCCATTAGACTAAAGCAGGATGATTTCATCAAGATGTTTAAAATGTTACAAGGAATTTATGTGGTAGATGTGAAGAAATTAATTATCCTAGTTTGAGACATGAAAAGGGGCTTTAAAACAATTAGAGCTCAGTAATTCAAGAGCAGTACACTTTTTTTTCATACCAAAGGTATGAAAAACAATTAACCCTAAATGTTCAAGGTTATTTGATAAGGGAATTTAAGGCATTCCATATCTAGAAGTGCTATTATCTCCCATAATGAGCTCCAGCAATTAAAAAGAATGCTGCTGGCAATAATTGATCTAGAAATACTATGTTTCCCAAGATAAATACTCTTTATTCCAACGTTTGTTCCTATTGTCTTGAAGTTCCAAGAAGACTGAGATTTCAATGTCTCATTTTACTGGCTCAAAACCTAGAGCATGAAAAAAAAAACCAGACATCCAAAGATTAGAAATTTGTGACAAGTCATTCTGGAGAAGGATGGAGCGGGTTTCTTGTTGAGTCCATCAAGAGCAATTTTAAAATGATTAGGATAATTGAGGAGGAAAGATGGTCAGTGAACAGGACTAGAGGAATGGAAACAAAAGAGGAAGGAAATTATGATGTTTGACCATTTGTAATTGAAAAGGCGAGTCACCTATGAACAACTAAAGAGGTAAGCACATGACCATGCAACAAAGGAGAAATGAGCAGAGGAACTGCTCTTAGGTAGATTGCCACCACTACTACTGCTGCAGATGCTAACTTGTTGTGTTGATCAATTCTGTCTGAGGCACTGGCAGCCAATCTATTCATGGCACCTGATGCCAGTGGCTGAGCTATTCAGCTATCACAACCCAGGTCGATCTCGAATTTAAAGAATAAAACACTTTCCTGCAGGGGATGGGCCCTCTCTGTGTTCCCAAAAACACTGAGGTGAATTGTAGCATCTGAATCTGAAACACAACACAGACTTAGGACTTTAGGTCTACATTTGATCTATCAATTAAGCCTTCAGGACAATATTCGTTTAACACTGAATTTTTAGAAACCCATGCAACTGGGGAAGTTTCTTGATGGCCATACTTTGTTTATTACACCAATTATTTTCCTTTTGTTTCCCTTCCAGGAACATTAAGAAAAAACCATTCTGCCTCTCAAATTCTGCCTGCTTCTCAGTTAGCTCTTGGCTAATCTGCACCTCAACTCTCTTTGTCTATCTTTGCTACGTATCCCTTGATATCATTATCTAACAAAATTTCATCTACCTCTTTTGTGTAAGCCCCAAATATCCGAGCAGTTCCAGGCTTCTGTTGCCTTTTCAGTGAAGAAATGCTCTGCTTCTGAAAGACTGAATGCTATTTTGTCAAGAGTTTGTTCCTGAGCGCACCACCAGGGCAAAGCAGTTTACCTCTACTCTATCAAATCCTTTTAACATTTTAAACATCTCAATCAAATCATTCTGCACTCAGTTGGCTGGATGGCTGGCTTACAATGCAAAATGATGCCAACAGTGTCCATTCAATTCCCTCACTAGCTGAAGTTATATGAAGAACTCGCCTTCTCAACCTCTACCAAGGTGTGGTGGCTCTCATGTTAAACCAACACCAGTTGTCTCTCTAATGGAAGAGCATCCCTAAAGTCTCTAAGGCCAATGGTGACTTTACCTTTACCTATACTCGAGAGAATATGTGTTAGGTTTATGCAACATATTCTCATAATCCTGTTTTTACATCTAATTATAAGACCATAAGACATAAAAGTGGAAGTAAGCCATTCGGCCCATCGAGTCCACTCTGCCATTTAATCATGGCTGATGGGCATTTCAACTCCACTGACCCGCACTCTCCCCGTAGCCCTTAATTCCTTGCGAGATCAAGAATTTCTCAATGTCTGCCTTGAAGACATTTAACGTCCCAGCCTCCACTGCGTTCTGTGGCAATGAATTCCACAGGCTCACTACTCTCTGGCTGAAGAAATGTCTCCTCATTTCCATTCTAAATTGATCCCCTCTAATTCTAAGCCTGTGCCAAGTCCTAGTCTCCCCGCCTAACAGAAACAACTTCCCAGCATCCACCCTTTCTAAGCCATGCATTATCTTGCAAGTTTCTATTAGATCTCCTCTCAACCTTTTAAACTGTAATGAATACAATCCCAGGATCTGCAGCCATTCATCATATGTTAGGCCTACCGTTCCAGTGATCATCCATGTGAATCTCTGCTGGACATGCTCCAGTGCCAATATGTCCTTCCTGAGGTGTGGGGCCCAAAATTGGACACAGTATTCCAAATGGGGCCTAATTAAAGCTTTATAAAGTCTCAGAAGCACTTTTATATTACAACCCTCGAGATAAATGACAACATTACATTCACTTTATTATTCATGGCCCAACCTGCAAGTTAACCTTTAGAGAAGCGTGGAATAGCATTCCCAGATCCCTTTGTAGTTCAGTTTTATTAATTTTCTCACCCTTTAGAAAATAGTCCATTGTGGTGTGTCTACCAGTAATCCATTCACATCTCCATTATTGATACTTTGAATGCATTGATAAGTTTTTTCCCAACCAAGGGACCATCACAGCCAATCTTGTCTTCACACTTTTGTAAACTGCAATTCTGATTTAGGCAGTACTTAACCAAGGGCAGGGAGCTTTTCCAGTTTGTTGGCTGACACATCAAAAGCAAATCAGCATCGTGATTAACTTTTCATTGGTGGGCGCTTACTTTAAATGCAATAACAGTTGTCACCTCTGTTCAAAGTAATTTATGGCATTTGTATCACTTTTGAGATATTTCTGGGAGAGTAACCACAAATATATATATATACTCATCTTTTTAATCGGTGCCTGAAGCAAAAGAGGCTCCTGCCATTTGGTTTATTAAATGTGATGAGTGTTCTGCCTGACAGATGGGATTTCCTTCAACACTGGCCAGCTTCTGCAAAATGCAATTGTATCCCAGTGGTAATATTTATATACACAGTGTGCAGAACCCAGCATAGGTATCAACAGATAGTCACACTGAATAAACGGCTGAATCCAAAATTAATTTCTGCTCTGCAACATTAGAATTAAATCTGCGATTAGCTTTTAAGTGGTTACATTAATTAGTGCTGATGGGGCATGGTTTTGCAACATGAATTAGTTTGGACTCAGGAACTGCTCCAAGTAGCATTGCAAGTATTGCAGAGAGAAGACTCATCATACCACAGGCTGTCAATCAGTGTGAAGTGGGTTGCTGGAAATCCAATTTTACCCCTTAATCCTCTTTTGAAGTCTTTGATTCCCATTGGCACCAAGCCCAGCATCGGAGTCAAATGCCAATTCTTCATGTGAGAGCATCAGCAGGCTATTTGACAGCAGATATCACACTTCACTCTGATCTTATTATCACCATGTTTCCACATAGATACACATGTAAACATTGCCTTTTCTACCTCTATTGCATTGTGGTAGTAGGGTGTACCATTTGCAAGATGCACTTCAGCAATTCATCAAAGCTCCTTCAATAGCTTCTTGAAAGCCCATCATATCTACAAGCCTTGAAGGACTAAGGCAGCAGATGTAAGTGTACACCACCATCTGCAAGACCCCCTCCACAGTCATATAAACGTACACCACAAAAATAGATCCTTAGTTCCAACTCATGCATGCCAACCAGATATCCAAAATTAATCGAGTCCCATTTGCCAGCATTTGGCCCATATCCCTCTAAACCCTTTCTACTCACGTACCCATTCATGTCTTTTAAATGCTAGATTTGTACCAGCCTCTGGCAGCTTATTCCATACATGCATTGTATACTATGTGAAAAAGAATTAAGAGGTCCTTTTCAAATCTTTCTCTTCTCACTTTAAACCTATGCCCCCTAGTTTTTGGCACACCTATCCTTGGCTCTTCACCCTGTCCATGCCCCTTACGATTTTATAAACCTCGAATGCTCCAGGGAAAATAGCCTCAGCCTCTTCCTACAGCACAATCCCTCCAAACTTGCCATCTAACCTATCTATCAGAGACTCCACATTCAAGGATCTGTGCACCTGCCCTCCAGGTCTTTTTGTTTGGCTACACTTCTCCCAGGACATTACCATTAAGTGCATAAGTCCTGCCCTTTTTGCCCCACCAAAATATACATCTCATTTACCTAAATTAAATTCCATTTGCCATTCCTTGACCCATCTGATCATGATCCCATTGTACTGAGGTAACCTTCTTCACTGTCTACATTACCATCAATTTGGTGTCATCTGCAAATTTACTAACCACACTCTCCCAACAGAGCACGGTTATTTTCCTCAGGTTAGGTCAAAATCTTGAAGAACTGTTATGAAGTGAATTCCAAGTGTACCAACCTGCAGTCATTTATGCAGAGAGCTGACCAGCAGTAAATTTGCTTATGCTGATTATAGTGCTGAAAAATTACAACAAAAATTCAGGTTTCTATCTTGTGACACCAGAAATATATTCCTCAATTTTGGCTAGAAAGCTAACAGGTGGGGATGGAAAAAATTTAATGGCCATCTACACCAGATTTGGTAATGAGTAATAAATAGGAGCCATACCCCAGCTTCAGTTGAGGTTTATCAGTTTATTACATTGAATCAAAAGTGACTAATGATGACAAAGTATGACTAGAATCACTTCTTACATCTTATCTGCTTCTTTGGAACAAACTGAATCAGACAGATTAATTCTTAGAATGGATGTTAGTGATTTTCGCAATGGTGAGGAGGTGAAGTAATCCAATGAGGGGAGAGCAGAGAGAGTGCAAGAAAGTGTACAAGGAGGATTTGGTTTTCTTTTCTGATAACAGAAATAGCTGTTTTAAAACCACCACAATTCATGATTGTTAAAACAGAAAATATGATTAATTACAATTGAACATACGATTAAATGTTCAGTACACGTTAGTAATGTAACATTACAAAATAACGACAGTTCTGCTTTAGCTTCACTGTTGTGTAAGAGGTACAAACTTATAAAAGATGGATTTTTGATCAATCTCATCAAGAATCTTTGTGCAGAGGGTGATCCTAACTTGTATGGCTTTCCAGATATCCCACCCCAAATTGATTGGAATATGATTTTTCATCTGTCCTTGAAAACTGCATGGTTTTTGAGTGAGTTTGAATTGCCCTTATTGTTATGCATAAGGCATTGCAGTTGTGTGGATCAAATTGGTTGAACAAGAACAATGAAGTTGCAATCCTGGGATTGGAACCCTGTTAGGTGTGACTGAGGCACAAGACTCAAACATTATTGATTAATTCCAGGATCTGGGTTCTTTTGTCGTGAGACACTGCCCCAGGCGTTTTCCTGAATGAATGAATTTGCTTTCCCAAGCTGTGACTCATTGGTCTTTAATCGAACCTTGTGCCAAGATTCCATATTTTAACAACTTTCCAGGAAAATGCACTTCCTATTCTCCTTTACACTTCAAATTATAAGACATCAACTTTATTTTATTTCAATTTTATTTGTAACAAAAATTATCCAATACACAAACCATTATTAGGTTTCTTATTCCACAGAATTTCTGAATTGATATTAGAAAAAGGAATTTCAAAAGATCCATTTCTGATATAGCTGCTCCTAACAAAGTTGTGCGTAACTTGTTTTCCTGAAATGTTCAAAGGTACTTGTCAAGTTCTCTTGCGGAGATCTAGATCTCTTTCCACAATTATAGAAAAACCGTACTAAACGGTAACTGGCTCAGTGCAACTGAACAGGTTTCTCAAAAAACAGCATTATTTCTATAACCAGCTTGACTAATGTTACCAAGAGCAGCCTCAAGCAAATTCCAAAACTGTCAGAATATTGTCTAGTTTAATGGATCTCATCAATCTCCCCACAAACACCCCCACCCCGCCCCCCCAACCCCAAAATCTTCTCCTGCACTTCCTCCAAGCTTTCAAATTCCTAGTTACAATCACAACTGGTAGTGAAGCTTGGCACAGGTTTCGCTGCTCCCTGGTTCGGTCCTCTAGATCATGGAAAACTTCTGTCCAGGATCCTGGTAAGGATAGCTCCCAACGAATTGGCATGGAAGTACACTATGGATAGAGCAGAACAAAGGTTTTTGTTAAATGAATGACTGCAACCAGTTCAATGCATGACTTGGGACAAAGGAGTGAAACAATGAGTTTTTAAGATCTAAATTTGTTGCTGCATCTTCTTTAGAAGAGCCACTTTACCATCTTTCTGAGTTCACCAATTTCACATCCTGATCACTGTCCCCATTCAGAATCTAGTTTTAATCGCTGTTTATAACTGTGTTTCTTGTTTTTCATGTTTTTACTTTTGGAGAGAGCTTTTAATTATTTTGTCAGTTATACTCACTCTGGTCGATGGTTTCTTTTTACGACAACCATCACCACTCCTTTGGTCTTTAGCTCCATCACAGCTTTGTCATTTAATTTCTCCTGTTCTCTACACTACTCCATCCTTCCCTCACCCCGTTACAACCTTATACAAACCTAATAAAAACTGAAAGAACTGCAACTACTGAATATTAGAAATAAAAACAAATTGCAGTCTGGTAGCATCTGTGGAGAGAAATCAGAGTTAACTTTTCAGGTTGAGTGACCCTTCCTCAAAACATGTTAACCCTGATTTCTCTCCACAGATAAAGCCAGACCTGAGCTTCGGCAGCAATTTCTGTTTTTGATTCAGAGCATAAAATCCCAACCCAGTTCAAGCTCACTTCTATTCGGAAGTCATATACAACTTAAAACACTAACGGCCTTTTCTTTCTCCACAAATGCTGCTGGACCTTTTGAATATATCCAGAAATTTTGAACACAGATGTCACTAACATGATTAGGTAACATTCACTAATATATAGACAGAAAACCTATATAAATAAATTTTTTACAGAAACCTCCAATGACAGCAGTTATATTTTTCGAAATTCCTGTTCTGGTTTGCTATCTAATGACTGCTGTTGAAAGCAAACATAACAGCACTGGACTGAGTCTTAATGTTTGGCAAATTAACTGACTACAACCACCACTGAAAAACATAAGCAAAGATGCAAGGGTGTTGCCAGGGTTGCAGGATTTGAGCTATAGGGAGAGGCTGAATAGACTGGAGCTGTTTTCCCTGGAGCATTGGAGACTATGGGGTGACCTTATAGAGGTTTATAAAATTATGAGGGGCATGGATAGAATAAATAGACAAGGTCTTTTCCCTGGGTTGGGGGAGTCCAGAACTACAGGACATAGGTCTAGAGGGAGAGGGGAAAGATATAAAAGGACCTAAGGGGCAATGTTTTCACAGAGGGTGGTACGTGTGAATGAGAGGCTGGTACAATTACAGTATTTAAAAGCATCTGGATGGGTACATGAATAGGAAGGGTTTAGAGGGATATGGGCCAGCTAGCAAATGGGACTAGATTAGGTTAGACTATCTGGTCGGCATGGACGAGTTGAACTGAATGGTCTGTTTCCATGCTGTACATGTCTCATGACTGACTCTATGAAAGCAGAGATGAAGGCAGAGAAAATAAAATACCACTTTATTTCACTTCTTACCAAATGAAACCAAAGTTGAAGACAATAACTCTGTTTGACTGGCCTAAAAAGCCAAGTAGTTTCACAGAAGGAACCTCCCTTCCTGTCTCAATTAACCATTCTTTTAGGTATTTAGTGGCTCTAATTGCACCTCTCATGGGTACTGCCATTTGATAGCTCTCCCTTTCACCTGGCTCAGAATCCAAACACTGCCCTTTCCGGCTTTCTTTGGAAAATGATTCAACAGATAACATGAAGAATACAAAGAAGTCTTTCTAAGCGAACAAAAGATCACCTGAATGGTATTGTTAATTCAACCACAGTAAACTTTGCTGGCTTAACAACATAAACGCAGGAATACGACAGTTCTCTGCTCATACAAGAGTTATTTCAAAGGGAGCTCAGTGCAATTGGGTGGTGCAATGATTTATATCTTGGCACAACTTGGTAATAATTGCAACTCTGAAAAGCTGCAGACTAACATGATAGTTCAGTGTTGCACTGTCAGAACAGAGATGAATCCTGTAGGTGAGATGTACTAGTGACATAGTCTTTGCTTGATCTCACAATCCTCAGTGTGCTCCTCTGTTCTTTTATCACTACACTTGGACAGAAGGTTTGGCTGCTTTGACCGTCCTCGCTGGATCTCTCCTCTCAGATCACCGTGAACAAAGAAATTCCCCAAAATTCATCCATTTAATTGTGTTAGTTATCCCTCATTCCCCTCAATGCCTCAGCCAGTTTCCCTTATGTGTATTATTTTCTTCCCTCTTTTGGAACTTCAGTTCTTATGTGGATAATCAAAGTTAAATGATGTGTAAGCTATGAAAATTCCAGTTTCTACTAAGTCCCAGTAAATATTCTTAAACTAAAAAACTGCTAATACATAACTTTCTCGTGATTATTTGTGCGATCATTCTACGCATATTTGGTTGTATAGGAAGTCACTGCACTGCAACATTTCTAGGAGTCACGAGATGTGCTCCAAATGTAGATCGTTCCACCAATTCTTTGAACAAGCATTGACTGCTTCACCAAGTTGCCTGTAAGTTTCCTAACTAAATAAGATGAGGGCAATGTCAGTCTAATTCTTAGCAAGTTTCCACGAGAGTAGTTACCCCATTAAGTTTCTAAATATAAAAGTCAATTTTACAAGCTCATCTATGAAAATACTGCAAAATTAAAATTGTGTGCATACTTAACAGAATTTGTTAGTCTTATAATGAAAAACAATACATAAAATAATCCAGATACTTGTATTTCTACTAGTAAAATCTGGGGTGCCCCTGTTTTTCTAAATAGACCATGCAACAGTTATTACTCATACATTAACTGCAGTTAAAAATTCCCTCGTTTTTTGGATGTTAATTAATGCAAGCTAACGATTTCATACCAGACCCTAATATAAAAGAAAACAGCATCTGGCGTGAAAGCTTGATGTCAAAACTGAAAAAGGTCCACATAGAATCTACACTTGAGAGTCAGAGAGGTACAGCATGGAAACAGACCTTTCCGTCCAACCTGTCCATGCCGACCAGATATCCCAACCCAATCTAGTCCCACCTGCCAGCACCCGGCCCATATCCCTCCAAACCCTTCCTATTCATATACCCATCCAAATGCCTCTTAAATGTTGCAATTGTACCAGCCTCCACCACATCCGCTGGCAGCTCATTCAATACCTGTACCACCCTCTATGTGAAAAAGTTGCCCCTTAGGTCTCTTTTATATCTTTTCCCACTCACCCTAAACCTATGCCCTCTAGTTCTGGACTCCCCCACCCCAGGGAAAAGACTTTGCCTATTTACTCTATCCATAATTTTGTAAACTTCTATAAGGTCATTCCTCAGCCTCCGACACTCCAGGGAAAACAGCCCCAGCCTGTTCAGCCTCTCCCTGTAGCTCAGATCCTCCAACCCTGGCAACATTCTTGTAAATCTTTTCTGAACCTTTTCAAGTTTCACAACATCTTTCCAATAGGAAGGAGACCAGAACTGCACACAATATTCCAACAGTGGCCTAACCAATGTCCTGTACAGCCGCAACATGACCTCCCAAATCCTGTACTCAATATTCTGACCGATAAAAGAAAGCATACCAAACGCCAAATTCACTATCCTATCTACCTGCGGCTCTACTTTCAAGGAGCTATGAATCTGCACTCCAAGGTCTCTTTGTTCAGCAACATTCCCTAGGACCTTACCATTAAGTATATAAGTCTTGCTAAGATTTGCTTTCCCAAAATGCAGCACCTTGCAGATGACACTGAATTTATCTGAATTAAACTCCATCTGCCACTTCTCAGCCCACTGGCCCATCTGGTCAAGATCCTGTTGTAATCGGAGGTAACCCTCATCGCCGTCCACTACACCTCCAATTTTGGTGTCATCTGCAAACTTACTAACTGCATCTCTTATGCTCACATCCAAATCATTTATGTAAATGACAAAAAGTAAAGGGCCCAGCACCGATCCTTGTAGCACTCCAGTGGTCACAGGCCTCCAGTCTGAAAAACAATCCTCCTCCACCACCCTCTGTCTTCTACCTTTGAGCCAGTTTTGTATCCAAATTGCTAGTTCTCCCTGTATTCCATGAGATCTAACCTTGCTAATCAGTTTCCCATGGGGAACCTTGTCGAACGCCTTACAGAAGTCCATTTAGATCACATCTACACTCTGCCCTCATCAATCCTCTTTCTTACTTCTTCAAAAAGCTCAATCAAGTTTGTGAGAAATTATTTCCCACGCACAAAGCCATGTTGACTATCCCGAATCAGTCCTTGCCTTTCCAAATACATGTACATCCTGTCCCTCAGGATTTGCTCCAAAAACTTGCCCACCACTGTGGTCAAGCTCACTGGTCTATCATTCCCAGACTTCCTTACCACCCTTCTTAAACAGTGGCACCATGTTTGCCAACCTCCAGTCTTCTAGCACCTCACCTGTGACTATCGATGATACAAATATCTCAGCAAGAGGCCCAGCAATCACTTCTCTAGCTTCCCACAGAGTTCTCGGGTACACCTGATTAGGTCCTGGGGATTTATCCACCTTTACCAGTTTCAAGACCTCTGTAATATGGGCATTTTGCAAGGTGTCACCATCTATTTCCCTACATATCCTTTTCCACAGTAAATACTGTTGCAAAATACTCATTTAGTATCTCCCCCATTTTCTTCGGCTCCACACAAAGGCCTCCTTGCTGATCTTTGAGGGGCCCTATTCTCTCCCTAGTTATCCTTCTGTCCTTAATGTATTTGTAAAAACCCTTTGGATTCTCCTTAATTCTATTTGCCAAAGCTATCTCATGTCCCCTTTTTGCCCTCCTGATTTCCCTCTTAAGTATACTCCTACTTCCTTATTATTCTAAGGATTCACTTGATCTATCCTGTCTATACCTGACATATGCTTCCTTCTTTTTCTTAATCAAACCCTGAATTTCTTTAATCATCCAACATTCCATATACCTACCAGCCTTTCCTTTCACCCTGACAGGAAAATACTTTCTCTGGATTCTCGTTATCGCGCTAATACAATGCTAAACAGATTGTCTATCCAATATTTCACAACATTAGCATCACCCTGCTAATTTATTAGTGACCATCCTTCAGTGAATGATAGCCAACCATTTGATTAGAGAGGGCATCACTGAGCAAATATTTCATGCATGCATACAAATTAAGGGCAGAAGTAAGCCACTTGGATCAAATCTGATCATTCCAAATCTGTGCCTACGCCTGATGACTTTTCACCTTCTTGCTTTAGAAGAATTTCTGCCATAATATTTAATGCCACTACTTGCACCAACTTTTAATGAAGAATTTCAAAGACTCATTTGTGTTGTAAATAGGCTAATCTATTTTTTTAAAAAGGTGATCCTGGTTCTAGACTAGCATAGAGGTATCACCCTTTCCACATCCACCTTGGCAAGATCCCTCAAGATCTTGTGTTTCAATCAAGTTGCCCGTCCCCTAAGCCTGATGAAGAGTCTCTACTTGAAATGTCAACTTCTCCACCTCCTGATCATGCCCAGCTTGCTGTGTCCTTCCTTCCAGCCTCCTGCTCGTATACTTTGGATTCCAGCAGGTGCAGGTTTTTTTGTCCCTTCTAAACTCCAGCTGATACAAATCTAGTCTGTCCAAGTCATTCCAAGTTATTAACCTAGTCAACCTTTTTGGAACCTACAATGCATTTATATCCTTCCATAAGTAAGGAGAGCAATACTGTTAATAGTACTGCAGTTGTGCCTCATCCCAATGTCCTGTATAGCAGGAATATACCCTCTCTGCTTTAGTATTTAATTTCCCTCATTACTTTGGTATTCAATTCCCTTTGCAATAATCAATAGCATTCTACTCGTTTTCCTAATTACTTGCCATACCTTGTGAGATTTATGCATGATGACACCCAGATCCTTCTGCATCTCACAACCCTGCAATCTCTCATCATTTAGACTTTATGCTTTTTTATTCTTCCTGCCAAAGTGAAATATTTCACTTTTTCCCCAAATTATACTTGTTTGCCAAATCTTTACAAACTCACAACCTATTTAAATCCTTTTCATAAAAGTAAACTACTGTGATGCTTAGGAACCAAAATAAGAACAGACGTGCTGGAGAAACTCAACAGGTTTGGCAGCATCTGTCAAAGAAAAAAACAGAGCCAATGTTTTGAAGAGGTACGAGATGTGAACTGTTGTTTCGCTCTTTAAAGATGGCGCCAGATCAGCTGGGTTTTCCCAACACTTTTATATCCTTAAGTTCTCTTCAAAATTAACATTACTTTGTCTCATCAGCGAATTTAGCAACCATATTTTCAGTCACTTCATTCAAGATCTTTATATATAAAAAGTTAAACCATCAGCACTGCTTCCTATGGCACACCAGTCATTACGAGTTGCCAACCAGAAGGTGAGCTACTAATGACCACTGCTTCCTATTAGCTAACGAATCATTATTCATACAGTGCATGAACCTCCTACTCCATGTGGTTTGATTTTTCGCAATAGCTTTTGCTGTACTACCCTACTAAATGCTTTTTGGAAATCTATGTTCATCACATCCACTACTTCTCCTTCATCCACAGCACTTTACTTCCTCAAAAAAATGCCAATAAATTTGTTAACCAAGAGCTTCACAAAACTATATTAATTATTCCTGATTACAGTGAATTTTTCCAAGTACCCTTCTAGAATGTCTTTTCCTGCCATAACATCTATACACAAGTTACTGTCCAGCAGCAATAACTGTTTATAAGTAGCAAGAACTATAACCAATTAATCATCTCTTTAAATACAAACAGATTAGTTTGCTATTGTCCCACAGTTGAGATTAGGTGACTCAACACATTGCAACAATCGAAACTAACTTCCACAATGAGAAAAAGTATTTAGTAAGAAATCACAAGTGTGGGAATAGCTTAATGAATCCCATTACCCTCATCCCATTTCCAAATACTCCCTGCTTAATATGGAAAGGCACAAATTCTAGACTTATATAGTAGATAATACCCATCAAGGCTTGCATTATACCCTTATCAAAATAGTACCTAATCAGGGGCCTGATGGGGTGAGACCAACTTGACAGGAGGCTTCAGAAGCTAATAAGCAGGATTTAGCAGGATTCTGACAACCATCTCGTGACTCAGAGAATTGTATGGGTTGAGTAAATTGGAGAAGCATCAATTCAACTGAATTAGGACTGTACACTCACCCACGCCAGTTGATAGTTACCTTAAGATTATTTGATCCTCAAAAAAAATCAACCAACACTTGAATTCTTTCTTCTCCTTGCTCTAGTTACATAAAATGTCTATTTTAATATTGCTGTGGAGTTGCCGGTGTTGGAATGGAGTGGACAAAGTTAAAAATCACACAACACCAGCTTATAGTCTAACAGGTTTATTTTGAAGTACTAGCTTTCAGAGCATTGCTCCATCATCAGGTCACCAGTTAGAAGGAGCAGTGCTCTGAAAGCCAGTACTTCCAAATAAACCTGTTGGACTATGACCTTGTGTTGTTTGATTTTTAATTTGATTTTAATACTCATCATTTAAAACTCCATCAGTGGTGTGCTCGGTGCAGGCAATGTGTAATGTGGCACAAAACCAATCGTACCTTTATAGTCCAGATTCAATTAGACTGCAATGAATTAACAACTGATGGCTTTCAATCATTCCAATTGGTCCCTTTCTGAGAATCTTGGGCCGAGATTTTGTGTAAGTAGAAATTCAGCTATGATGGCTGTTGAGTGCTCCTTGCTACGAAAGGCACAAAAATCAACATTTATTGCCCACCCCTAATTGCTGCTGAGAAGGTATCTCACTCAAACATACAAGATTTGGAAAAAGACATTTTGACAAGGTAGAAACAGTGGTTGCTATTCCTCAGCAATCTGATTGTTTAGGAGAGATGGGGAGGTCATGAATATTTGGAATTTATGCTGCAGCATTACTCCCTCAGGATGTCAAAAGCAATAGTGGGAAAGTGAGGTTTAAAAGACCAGCCATGACTGTACTGAACAAATTAGCAGACTTGAGGGATTCATGTGATTTACTCCTGTTCCCTATTTCTTTTCATGTGAAACATCCCACAGCATAAATATGAACAGCACAGGAAGTTATACCTGGTGTCCCTACAAATATTTATCCCACAGTTGATATCACAGAAAACAACTCTATGGCTGCTGTCAGATTGCTATTTGAAGAGACTTTCTATCAGCAAACTGGTGTACTTCTTGAGACTAAGTATCAGAAAAGAATTGGCTCTAAAGTGCTTTGGGGCATTTTGTGCTTGTGATAGGTATTGTAATAAATACAAGTTGTTGTTAGTACAAATTTGAATACAGCTGGAGATAGACAAATGTTGCCCTGGCATTTGGTCTTGATCAAGACGCAACACAAGAATGTCAAACTTCAAATCAAGAAGTGACTGCTGACAGATTCTTAGGTCAACACGCTCAATTTTCTGGTCTTCCCTAAGAACACATCAATTGGAACCAAGTTTCACATGAAACATCACCCTTTTCTCATGTAGTGTGGTTGTGACCATTTGAAATTTGGCATTCTTGCATTGTGTCCTGATGAGCACAAAAATGAAAGGTTTCGGCCACGTGCCCCTCATCTGGGCAGCGAGAGATGCAAGTCCTTCTCCTGCGTGACACTCACCGAGCTTTTCCTTCCACTCCGGGATGAAGATGGGACGTGATGAGCATCAGTCAGGGAACTGCTTCCAGGTACTGACAAAGGCAGTGGGAATGAGCGAGTAGGGCACGGTGGTGATGCTGCTCCAGGTGTCCGAGGTCGGGTCATAGCAGTCCAGGGTCTTGCAGCGCTGGGTGCCGAAGTAGCCGCCCACCACGTACAGCTTGTTGCCGGAGGCCACGGCGTGGCAGCTCATGCGCTTGGCCGTCATGTCGCCCACCCGAGTCCACTGGTTGGTGTCACAGTCGAAGCGGTAGGCCGAGGCCGCCGTGAACTCCGTGTCGCCGCCCATGATGAAGATCTGGCTGCCCAGGGCGGCGGCGGCCGTGTAGCGCCAGGGCTGCGGGCAGACGGCCGGCACGGCCCAGCGGTCCTCCAGCGGCTCATAACGCTGCACCCGGGAGCGGCGCTCGGCCGCCGGGAGGCTCGAGGCGCCGCCGCCGAAGACGTAGAGGCGGAACTGGGCGCTCACCACCGCCGCGTTACTGACGCCGTCAGGGAGAGGGGCCACCGAGTTCCAGGTGTTGGCGGACGGCTCGTAACGCTCCACCTGAGTGAGAGGGGCCGAGCCCGGGGCCCAGGCAGAACCGTGGCCTCCCAGCACGAAGACGCCTCCCCTCAGCTCGGCCGAACCATGCCCGAAGCGGGCAACTAACATTGGCGCCACTTTGGACCAATCGCCGGCCGCTGCGTCATAGACCCAGACGTCTCGCGAGACCCCGTTCTCGGGTCCCCGCCCCCCGCTCAGGTAGACGCGGCGCCCCAGTGCGCAGGCGCTGAATTCCTTGCGGGGGCTGGGCAGGCGCGCCTTGGCGACGATGCGGCCTCTCCCCTCCCCTAGGCCCCGGCCCCCCTCCAACCCCAAGCGGTGCCCGGGTTCCAAGCCCCGTCCTTGCAACTCGGGCTCTCCCTCCGCTCGGCCCCGCTCCAGCTCGTACACCTGGTCGCACAGGAAAGTGGGGCCGCCCAGGATCAGCAGCGTGTGCCCGGCGCGCCTGGGCCGCGCGCACGTGCCCGCCGCCGCCGCCCCCCCCTCGCGCTGGAAGCGGCGCGCCTCGTCCACCAGCGCGCGGCCGACCGGGTCGTCGTCGAGGAGGCGCTCGGCCTTCGCCCAGGCCTCGAGGTAAGGGGCGGGCAGCAGGGCGAGGCGGACGTGCCGCAGCGGGCCGGACAGGCGCCGCGGGCTACCGCCGGGCGGCCGGTGCCGGGCCCAGCGCACGACGGCCGAGTGGACGGCCCGCTCGTCCTCGGCCTCCAGCTCGTCGCTGGCCAGCAGCTCGGCCAGGGTGGCCTCGGGCAGCCGGCAGAGCTCGTCGCCGTCGGCCAGGCGCTGGAAGTGGGCGAGGCAGGCGGCCCGGGCCCGCTGTCGCAGGCGGCGGCACTGGTGCGCGTCGGAGAGCAGCAGCAGGCGCAGGCAGTTGGAGGGCCGCAGCCGGCGCTCCAGGAAGGCGGCGGCGGCGTCGCGGACGTCGGGGAACTGCAGCATGTCGCCGGCCTGCAGCAGCCGCTCGGCGTTGGCCTCGCTGAGGGCCAGCCGCGCCGTGTACGCGTAGTCGAGCAGCGGCTCCAGCGCCTCGGGGTGCACGCTGGCCCGCAGGTCCACCTCCGGCTCGCCGCTCTCCCGCAGGCCGCCGCCGAACATGGCCGCGAAGTAGCGGCTGCAGGCGGCCAGCACCGCCCGGTGGCACAGGAAGGAGCGGCGGCCCGCCCGCAGGGTCACGTCGGTGAAAAGGCGCTGCCTTCGCAGGCTGTCCAGTTGGGCCAGGACGCTTTCCGGGTGGGAGACCTTGTGGAACAGGGAGGCGTTATCACTGCCCGGGCTCTCCTGCTCGCTCATAGTCGCTTCTTCCCGTCCTCCTGCTGCAGGGTTACTCTGCAAAACACAAAGGAGGAGAAAACACATTCATGCAGCACAGAAACATATCCTTCAGTCAGAGCAATCCCAAACTAAACTAGTCCCACCTGCCTACTCCACATCCCCCCAAACCTTTCCTATTCTGAACTTATCCAAGCGTCTTTTAAACATTGTAACTGTACCCACATCCACCACTTCCTCAGGAAGTTCATTCCGCACCCGGACCATCCTCTTGTGTAAAACGTTTGCCCCTCGTCTTATTTTTAAACTTGTATCTAAAGTCAGAGTGCCCTCAGAATAAATGTCCAGCGAGATCCGAAAATTTAAACACACAGGAGGAACTCAAGCACGTCTTGGCAGCTTCCTTGTGCAGGGAAATAGACAATATCCAGTTCAGTTCTGAAGAAGGGTCACTGGACCCAAAACGTTAATTCTGCATTCTTGGTACAGATCCAGCCAGACTGACTGAGTTTCTCCAGCAATTTGTTACTGCTCAAATTCCAAAGAGTCACGTTCCCAGATTGGTAGTCTCGCGCAGAGTCCCATGGCGCCCTTTTTTAACCAAGGGAGAGGGGTCCATATTTCTACCAGGTCATTCCAATCAGGGTTCTGTCAGAAATGCGTTTTTATGCTATGCTGCTGAGAGTTTTCTTTTAGTGAGGAACTCTTAAGGGAAGGCAAACCTAGCTACCTTTTCAAAGCAGTCATCTGGTATTCTGAAATCCCGCCTCAGGCGACTGACTGTGTGGAGTTTGCACGTTCTCCCCGTGTCTGCGTGGGTTTCCTCCGGCTGCTCCGGTTTCCTCCCACAGTCCAAAGATGTGCAGGTCAGGTGAATTGACCATGCTAAATTGCCCGTAGTGTTAGGTAAGGGGTAGATGTAGGGATATGGGTGGGTTGCGCTTCGGCGGGGCGGTGTGGACTTGTTGGGCTGAAGGGCCTGTTTCCACACTGTAAGTAATCTAATCTAAAAGTCCAGCATCACAGACGGTTGTTGTCAAATGGTAAGTGGTACAAAATAGGGGACCAGGTAAATGGGTGGGTGGTGGCTGGAGAAAATGGGTGTTGTCAGATGGTTGGAGGTGGGGGGGGGCAGTAGGGTCTGAGAAGTGGGACTGGAAGCCAGATTGGATGAAAGGAATCAGCATGGGAGGTGAAGGAGACTGTAGTCTGAACTAAGTGAAAAATTGTGCCCAAGGGAGCAGGTGAGTGGTTGGATAGGTGGGGGGAAGAGAGATGGTAGAAAGACAGATGAGAGAAAACATCTGGTTTTCAAATATCATTTTGAGGAAGCAAAGCTGGTTTCCTTGTCTGGTCTAAATGGGATTCCAGACTCAGGAATGTAATTGACTTAACTGCCCTTTGACAAAATCTTTCAGTTGAAGGATAATTAGAAATAAGCAAAGAATGCTGAACTTGTCAGTGATGCCACATTCCATAAACCATGTTTCAGGACTGTGATTCTATTTGTTTAGCACATTCAAAGTCACTTGATGTTTGTGGGCTGTGGTAAAAATGCAGAGGACAGTTTAAGTGGCAGAAGTGTAAACAAACCATCTCGGAACAGTACTGATTTTAGGATCTGGCCTATCATTTTCTCAAAAACAGCTCTATGTTTTCAAACACCAATATTTATTTTGTTTGGAATGCTTCCTACTACTGTAATACCAGATCTCGAACATTCTTTCATATGGCTGCTTGTTCACAGACATCATCACAAAGACCTAACTTTATGCACAACAACTGAATGGGTCAAAACTGACTGGACAGATTCTTTGTCTTTAGTTTCCCCCATGAAGGTGCTTGCTTATGTTTAAGTTTACTTCCATCATTATCAAATCCATTCATTTGAACTGGACAATTTCATAGAATCTGTATGGAACGAAAGTAGGCAGTTTGGCCAATCAAGTCCACACTGGTTCCTGTAAATAGCATCTGTCCCTTGAATCCTGCATTTCCTTCGGCTAATGCCACCCAGTCTGCATTTCTTTGGACTGTGGGAGGAAATTCACAGACAAGGGAAGCGTGTGCAAACTCCAATGACAGTTGCCTGAGGGTGGAATCAAACCAGGTGCCTGGCAATTGTCAGGCTTGCGTTACTAATAGACATTTTTATGGACATCAGATACAGGCAAAACCAACTACAGCATTGTGCAGATCATAATTGAAAAGTCTACTCTCATATCTTGACTCTATTACCCCAAGGAATGGTCATGATACTTGTAGGACCATAGTTCAATTGTGTCAGCACACAAGCATTGTGATTTGAGAGAAAAAGGTAACAAGAACAAAAAACAGACTAATGAGCATCAGACAAAAAAATGAGAACACCTTGAAAGTCTGTTGAAAGTTCCCATCTGAAACCTTAAACTGCCTGTTATCTTTCATTTTGTAGTATTTCCAGCATTTTCCAACTTCTGATTGGCCACATCTTTAACTTAGACCCACATATAATCACAACACTGACCTGCAAGCATCCTTACCCTAAAAGGGGATTCTTTCCTCATTATCAGAATGTGAAAATGCCTGCAGGATATCCTAACTTTTTCACGGAGTATACAGAAATGAGGGGCACTCCAAAGTCAAAGCTCTGGAATTTAGAAATATTTAGTGGATTCATGTCAAGTTCAAATGTGCAATAAGCATATTTAGCACTAAATTTAATGTAGTCAATAATTTTATGAATTAACAGTACAATAGGAATTGAATGCAAATACAATATTAAATTTACTTCAATATATTCTGACAATATTGTATAAAACATATGATCAGAAGTCCTTAAGTGTTTTAAGAGGCATGATACCTTGTGCACAAAAGCCTCAATACAATTCAGCTTGCTTATTTAAAAAAAAATTCTGGTAAACATAATATTTTGGCAAAGGCTGTCTCTCCTAAAGACACATCCGTGCTCAATGGAATACACAATACAATGCTTCTTTTGAATTGGTGGCTAGACAGTCCAATAACAATCCCAATGTTTGGCAGCAATCTTGTGGAAGAGGCCACAGAATGATTGCAATTTTGTGTATTTACAGTTTCAGTAAAGCCTGACATCACAGTTTCCCTAACCGGAACTCAGTTTAAAAATAAATACTTTTGTCAATTATAGAAATCTCACTTTGTGGAAAGCTTTCAAAAGTGCCTCACCCAATGAATCACAAGTGTAATGATTACTGTTTAAGCAGACACACAATTTTGCATCAGCAGCAGAAATATGAACAGGCCTTTGCTTTTTGGTTTGTGTCAAAAGATGCCATCTAGGATACCCAGACATTATTCTTCATTGTTTTTAAAAAACAAAGGTCCACGTGCTATTTTTAAAATAATTTGTTCAGGTGATGCAAAACTTGTATTTATAGCCCATTCCTTGTTGCCTGACATGGTGACGGCGAGCATCAAACCACTAGTTTGATGGTTTTTGGATTTTGACCCAGTCACAATGAAGGAGCTGCGAAATAGTATCAGAATCATATCTTCATGTTGTTTGAGAGGAGCTTGTGATAGATTCAGTGACTTGATGCAGCACATCAGTTGGGCAATATGCATGGAAGTGACTGTGCTGTTGAGGGTGAGATTGATAGAATCTCCTCAATGAAATGACATCTCCAACCATCTTAGTTTCATTTTGGGTTCTCAGCTTATACATAGCCTGAGATCCCCAACTTCTGTCCGAGGGGCAAGGTGTCAACCCAGCCAAACTGAATTTCCTATGTATTCAGTGTTGTCTATCATATGTATATGCTGCTTTCGTGTGGGGCATATGGTGAGCATGTAAAGTTTTCCACCTGAGCATTTACCTGATGAAGACAGATTTCATCCTTTCCCATTGGGAAGCAATTAGGAGGAGACTTGTGTTTCATTCCCAGGAATCTTGCAAGTGCGGCTCCTCCTGCTTACCGTTGGATATTCAATATAAAATTCTGACAATTCACTGATAGTTGGCAGACATCCAACTCTATTAAAATATTGTAGTGAAATACAAGGGATTTTTTATTGAGTTCACACTTTATCTGACACTAAAATAGTTTCTGCTCCATTTTTTAGTGTATAATCATATCCAAAGAACTTCTTCCCAAAGCAAGCCAGACAACTTCTAGAACTTCACCTACATAGTTCTGTCTGAACTGTAGAGTCTCAGAATTAAATGTCACAGGAAGGGTGACTAGAACTGAAGAAAATCTAGGTTCCAGATGAAGGGCTTTTGCCCGAAACGTCGATTTTGCTGCTCCTCAGATGCTGCCTGAACTGCTGTGTGCTTCCAGCACCACTAATCTTGAAGAAAATATATTCCACCAACTAATGACAACAGTAAAAAACAAACATAAAAGAAGCCTGCACCGCTCTGGGGAACAGAAAGAGGGCATAGGTTTAGTGTGAGAGGGGAAAGATATAAAAGAGACCTAAGCGGCAACGTTTTCACACCGAGGCTAGTTTGTGTATGGAATGAGCTGCCAGAAGAAGTGTTGGAGGCTGGTACAATTGCAACATTTAAAAGGCATCTGGGATGGGTATGTGAATAGGAAGGATATGGGCCAGGTGCTGGCAGGTGGGACTAGATTGGGTTGGGACAGCTGGTTGGCATGGACAGGTTGGACCAAAGGGTCACTTTCCATATTGTACATGACTATGACTCTCTGACACTATCATTCTGCCATCTACAACATGACCATACTTTCAAAAATACCACAATAATGAAACTGTGGATGTGGGAAATGGTAGTCAGCTGATCAGTTGATTGGATCTCCACATTTCAGAGTAACACGGGAAGTATTTCCTAAGTTAAAATTGCAATTTTCCCAACATCACACCTAATAGATTGATGAGCATTTTATGGATGAGCTCAGCAATGAATCTGACAATTTCCCACCTACCTTCCCCCATGACTATTAGTAGGAGATTAAATCCAGTCAAAGATATTAAATATTTGGGCCTAGGCCAACATTTCAGAAAATTGACATCAAGTAGAAGGCAAGTCAGAACACCACTGCAGTGTGCTGTATTTGTGTTTGGATGGCAATGTTAATTGTAGCTTGTTCACAGTATAACCAACATAGGTCATTTCAGCAGCAGTTTCAATAGTAGTTTACCAAATTATTGACCAGCTTTTACCTTGATATTGGTCCACAAACCGCAACCTGTCTACTCCAACTTGGCCAAATGACCATTCAGCTTTCACCAGCCTAAGTACTGACTGTTCTAATGTAAATTCGGCCAAGTATCCAAGATCAGGTTGTGCAGATAACATGCTTTAAGCCTTTTATCACTTGTTTCTGCATTTCCACATTGAGATATTTTACACTAGAAATAAAATCATCAGGCATTGGAATTGCCTCTTAATTTTTCTCCCAAGAAATGAGAATGCAGTTTGTGTTGCTGATATTATTTCCAGTTCTGCTGGAGGTAAATGCACCTCCAAGTATAGCACAGAGCTGTGAGTAGTGTTATCTTTTAAAGCCCCAGTCTTTTAAAGTTTGATAATCTCAATTATAGCACCATGTGCTTCAGAGAGATATGGCCTGTGAAGGGGCATGGGAGCTTCCCAACTCTGTTAAAACACAGTCCAATTCTTGTGTGATGCTTTTCTGAACTGAATTACATTGCATCAAGGAAACATTTGGAGTGAATAATTTACACCAACATCTATAATGCACGAATAAGCTTCGACAGATTGCAGACAGAATATCTGGAGCAGACGAGTCTCTGGGACTTGCAGGCACTGTTTCAGAACCAATAGATATGGAGGGACGGCAATAAAGAGCAGGTTCTTCAAAACAATTAGATGCACCCTGTATCTGGAAGATAGCATTACCACCAAATTGACCTGTCAGAATATAGCAACAGTGCAGTCAAGTAATTGGAGTTGCTTGTTCGTTAGTTGCACTTGCTGTCACTGAATGGTCATCAGCAAAATGAAAACTAGGATTTCTTCCCTCACTCTAGCTTGTAGCACAGAAGCAATAGTAATATCATAATTGCACCAACTTCTGCCTCATCAGAATCATTGCACTTTTGAGGTAAAAATCCCCAGATACAGATAAAAGAAAGTGACTATAAAAGAGCAAAACTAACATCATTTACAAAATACTGTGCAAGGACTGTAACAAACAATACATTGGACAAACAGGCAGAAAACTAGCCACCAGGATACATGAACACCAACTAGCCACAAAAATACATGACCCTCTCTCACTCGTATCCTCACATACGGATGAAGAAGGACACCACTTTGAGTGGGACAATATATCCATCCTCGTACAAGCCAAACAAAAACATGCATGAGAATTCCTAGAAGACTGGCATTCCAACCAGAATTCTATCAACAAACACATCGAGTTAGACCCCGTCTACCACCCCCTGAGAAAAGGAACCGGAAGTGACTTCACCAACCCAAAGAAACCCAAACATATAAATAGAAAGCAGGAACTTTCAGCATTGCTTCCCGTGAGGTCCACTGAAGATGTTATCTAGTAAGGTAATGAAACGTCTGGAAATGAACCTTTCAGCTCAGCGAGCAAACCCTACATCCAAAACCTCAACCTGAGTTACAAATCTTCTTAAAACTCGCTAAAAGTGACTATAACTTGGCTCCAAGTTAACAGTGAGTGGGGAGGCTAGAAGCTGGCATAGGCTAGTGAAACCTAATTTGGTCAGTGTGTTTTTTGCTCAATCTCTTGAAATATCAGTAGAACATGATTGAAATAGGCATTAGGCTACCTTGTTTTGCTCAACATGGACCTGTGCTCATAATAAGAAATCTAGCCTAAAACTAAGAAAGCAACTGTAATGTCCTTCCTAACCTTTCAAGAGTCTGCCGTTCTGGAGCCACACACAGATGTTTATGTGCCTGCCCCTGACCTTTTCCAGTTCAATTGCATTAACCTGAAACAAAGCCTTAAAGATAAATTAAGTCATCAAGAATTGTGTTTTTTTTAAATTGTGGGGATTACAGGCTAATCATTATGCTGCACTTCACAATTTCACTGATTGATGATAAACATGGTGTGTGCTAAGTAAATCTGAGAGTTATATAGTCACTATAATTATTGATAATGCCTTAGGTTTGTGGAATAAATTTTATGGTTGTGACCATTACTGTTGTTAATTTAACTAGTAATACATTATTCAAAATGTGCTACCAAATGCCAAGTTTTTATCACAAGCTATAAAAATTAATTTGAAATATTTAGATCAAAGTTAATATTTAAAATGAAAGCAAAATACTGGGAATGCTGAACATCGGATATAAGAATGGAAATGCTGGAAATACTGATCAGGCAGCATCTGGGGACAGAGAAAAACACCAAACATTTTTAATCAGAATTAAAGTGACATTTTATTTCAAACTCCGCAGATGCTTCCAGCTTTGCTGAGAATTTTCAGCACTTCTTATTTAAGTTCATTTGCTTTAAGCATTAAATGACAAATTATACAGTTAGAAAAGTCAAAAACAATTCATTGTTAGGTCTGTTTTTGAATTTCTTTTCCATTTGATAATAAATTACTGAAATTATACACTCTACCAGATACACTTGACAGTTTACCAAGTATTTGATTTTAGAATGACTAAATATTCTTGTGGCTCCTCATAGTTTTTATTTTAGGTATTTTTCAGATATAAGACCATAAGCAGAAATTAGGCCATTCAGCTCCGCTATTCAATCATGGCTGATAAGTTCTCAACCCCATTCTCCCTGTAATCCTTGATCCCCATGACAATCAAGAACCTATCTGTCTCTGTCTTAAATATACAGAATGACCTGGCCTCCACAGCCTTCTGTGGCAATGAATATGCTCAATAGGGTTTAGAAAATCAACAAATCCTGTCCTAATCAATGTTTCTAAAAAATAAAAAGCACTGCCCTTCCATGTATACTTGCCCAAGAGCCGAGCTAGTTTACATAATTCTATTGCAGGCTGCTGTCACCCTACAGTCACCCTCCTCTTACTCATTGTTACCTTTCCTCCATCCACTTCTTGTTGGAAAACAAATGTTACCAACATAACCCAGCAAAACTCGTCACCTCCAGAAACAAATAATCCATTACTCATAGGTTAAGTACAAATGAGACCTATGCAGACTAAGCAACCCAACTTTTAGCAGATATTTCAAAATGCAACCAGACACTGGATCACTGGGTAACAATCTTGCTCGATTTGGGCAGTTAGAAACCTACAAATTGTCAATGATTGGACATCTGATAAAACCATGAATTCCATTGTATCTTACTAAATAACTCAAACATCTCGAAATAATTCACCTACAATGAAGTGCATTCAAATAGCATTAGATAGGCAAGCATGATAGCTATTATGTTTTAAAAGAGAAGGCAAGATTTCACAAGCAGCAATGTGATAAATGAACAATTATGTCAGCTAAGGAAACAGCATTGGTTCAACTCCTTGATCTTCTCCAACCTGGGCTTTGGGATCTTCTAACATCCCCTGAAAAGGCAGGGTAATCATATTATCTGACAGACATTCGAACTTTTTCACTTCTGCAGTGGGTCAGCCTAGGTCACTTGCTTGATTTCTGGAGCTGGACTTGAACAGACAATTTCTGAGGCAAACTTGTTACTTTAGGAAGGTACAGGTGCCAGAAAGAGTTGGGAAATTTGGAAACTTGAAGAGATGAGGACAACATAACTGAGAAAGTCAGAGGGATGTTAACTTGGCTTGGAGACACAGTTCATTCTGGAGATTGAGTTTATTCTCGCACACTACTGTGCTAGATTTTCACATGGAATCTGGAATCTATTCATCCAGTTGCTTGTTTGTTATCAGTGTTGGTTTGTGCTTAACAGATATATTATCCTGGATCTCAGTGCTTGTTTTTTTTTGGGTCATAACAGAAGTACCCAGCAAATCTAGAAAACTCCTGAAAGTCCAGCATACCATGAGAAAGATAATCCTGGATTTTTTTTGTAGATATTGTCATTTAATAGTGAATTCAAGGGCTTCCCTTCTGTGTGTTGGTTTTATATCTCATGACAGGTTTCCTCAGATCCCTGATGAAGGGCTTATGCCCGAAACATTGATTTTCCTGCTTCTCAGATGCTGACTAACCTGCTGTGTTTTTCCAGCAACACACTCTCGACTCTGATCTCCAGCATCTACAGTCCTCACTTTCTCCTAGGTTTCTTCAGTAGGTAAATTGTGTAACGTGGATGTGGTGAGCCTAAAGTCTTCATTTAGATGGCAGATCACTTTAGGCAAAAGCAAGGAAAGGAAGACTTCATGTTTCACCTTCTAACATCCCTAACCTTGAAGTGCACAATTCATGAAAGGTTTAGTTTTTAGTATGATTCATAGAAATCAAAACATGGAAACCAGTCATTTGGTCAATTTAAATTCATTGTCAACATTTACCATTCATACAAACAAATTGCACCTTTACCAACCTTCTGATATTCCTTAATTCCCCATCCAGTCTTCAGTGTTAACATGCTTCAGTGAAGTCCACACACTCAGGAATTTTATTTGTAAAACATTTTCACTAGGTTTCTCTTACAAATCGTTTAACATTTAATTTTAGCTCTTGTTCTTGACATCTCAACTACCGCAAACAGCCTGTTTCTACCCTGTCCCATCCTTTCAAATTTTTAAACTCTTCTTGGCCTTATAGGTATTTGAATAAAATACCCTTCAGGAAACAAAAACACTCAGAGAACATGAGAAATTTTGAATCCTTTGTTTCAAAATATTATTTAGATATTTGAATATTTTATCAACCCTCCTATGTAGCAACCAAGCATTAGACACACAGAGAGCTTCAGCTTACGTCAGTTTTTTTACAACACATTCAATCTGACCATTCACTGATGATTTGGAGATGCTAGTGTTGGACAAAAGTTTTGCTATAAATTCTGTGTCTTATGATCTTACACTCCACAACCATTTGATGAAGGAGCAGTGCTCCGAAAGCTGGTGCTTCCAAATAAACCCGTTGGACTATAACCTGGTGTTGTGTGATTTTTAACTTTGTACATTTACTGATGCCTTGCAAGGATGAAGGCTGTATTTTAATAAAATAATCTAGGAATAAAATATTCCCAAATTCAGAATTCCATAGCATTGCACCAGCCCTGAATGCAATCATTGAAAGAAGTGGCACAAGGATAGAGATGCTTTTAACATTAGTGGAATGTCTTAGCAGGTTCCAGCACTCATTGGAAATAACGTATTTCATTAAGGACTGGAACAAAGCTTCTTTGTCTTTGCAAGCTCTTTTTTTTGATAACATTACCACGGTACTGCACAGGAAATGTACCATCTGTACCTATTCCAATGAGCCTTGATAGTCAAGTAATGTGAGATACTTGCTGCAGGGAAATGTCCCTATCTAATATTTCAAACTCCTCTCCCCCGTGACTCAGCTATATCCTGTACTACAGCTGAGAATGTTTAAGACAGTTCACTGGAGCAAAATCAAACTAATTTGGATACTGAGCCACACAAAATGAAATTAGGGCCGCTGACTGTTCAAAAACATATGTTTTCAGAGTGTCTTAAAAGAGGGATCTTAGATGTTAAGGGAGAAAATTAGAAAATTTCAGTGCTTAGGAGTTAGGCAGCTCTAAGCATGCTGGGGCAATCAAAATTGGGGAGAAACAACAGGCCAAAATTAAACAGCATACAGAGCACAAGATGCATATTCATTCACTGGATCAACTCATTTCACCTGGGACTATACTTAGGAGTGGGACCATTGAACTTGACTGTATGAAAAACAGACTGGCACAAACACAATCATCCAGGATTCCTACTTCTGATTGATTTTAGGTGGTTGTTTACATTTACCTGCAGGGTGATGCGAATGAGATATAGCCTTTTGGACTTGACACCTGCATATTCCCAAGTTAGATCCCAGTTTGGATGTCAGAAGAAAGGCCGAGAACTCATGACAATTTTTTTTAAATGAAGATTTTAAGTATAAAGTCCTGCGAAACCAACTTGTGTATTGCTTTATAATCCCACAAAACATTGAAGTAGAACTTCAATTCTTGACATCAGTTCAGATTTCTGCCTGGTTTGCCCCACTAATTTAAAAGTGTACACAGGTTCATCAGAGAAACTGACTGCACTAACAGAATAAATTCCCCGGCCAACAATACCAACTTTTTGTCATGTCAAAATTAACTCTTTGCCTTGCTGAATAAAGGAATTGTGATTTCCAGTCAACATTGAGTTACTTCTCAAAGTTGTATTGGTGAAAATCATACGAAGGATGACATGACCTGAGGAAATAAAGTATAATCTATACTTTGTAATCCTTATATCACAACTTCTGGCAACTAATAGCAATGATACTTCTGCGCTCCTATTACTCAGGTGGATAAGAATTAACTTTGATATGTGACATAAGTGTCCTAATTGGCTGGTTGCCCCATCCTGGGAAAATATAGTCCACTACAAAAGCAGCTTGTTTCAGGTACCAGCACTCAAAGTCCAGCGCGTTTTTATCCTGCTCAGCTCTCAACTTAATCTCACATTCGTCTGTGCACTAATATAGGATCCAAAGTGCCCTACCTTTCTGTCCCCCGAGCAAAAGTTAATATCTTCAGAGGTTGGGTAGGGAGAAGAAGCAATGGCATAAAAGTCTGTGTGACTGTTATACAATGACTTGCACTTTACAAAAGGATTAAGTTGAGCAACTTAGGCCCAATGGACTTGGCCAAGGGATATGTAATGAGACACTGCTTCTGTCATCTCCCAGGATAGTTTTGCCAACTTGTAGCAGGTGGCTTGTCTTTAATTTCGGGCACAGAGGTCTCATTTGCTTTTTAAATTAAGCAAACTGTTCACATTAAAGTGATATTAAGGAAATGTACAGACAGAAATAGGCCATCCATACCGTTCTGCCTGTGCTGATCCTCACACTTGTTCATAATTAGGTTCGTTATCCAACTCGGTTTTAAAATTATTTCTGAAATCATTGTCAATCACCTTTATAATTAGGGTTCCAGTTCCCAAGAAACAGTGAAAATATATTTCCTTTGTTTCCCTATAAAACGTTGATAATGATTTTGAATCCATTTTATTCACTCACCGAAGAGAATAAATGTATAAATATGCAGATGAATTAGGAGCTGAGGTACGCCATTCAGTCCCTCAACCACGTTCCAATCAATAAGATGGTGGCTCATCTGTTTTGTTTTATTTCTTAATTCTAAATTTTTGTCTACCTTCCCTTGTCTAACAGAATCTATCTCCACTGTAAAAATGTTCAATGATCCCGATCTCTGATGCCTTCTGAGACACAGTTCCAAAGTGCCACTAGCCTCCATAAGAAGAAGTTCCCTCCTGTCCTAAAAAGGTGATTCTTAATTTATTAGGACCCTTAAATCAGAAGTCTCTAGCTCTGGACTCACCTGCAAGAAAAAAACATTCTTTTCACACCCTTTCAGGATCTGGTCCAATTCATCAAAACCTCTCTGATGTTGCAAACACCAGTATGTCAACTCATCACTTTCTGTCGTCCAAGAACACTTTGACATTACTGAAATCCCACCCATGACCTGCTTCCACCCATCTCATATTTTTGTGATGGGGATTCATAACCTGTTCCTCCCTGTTGTCAATTTCTGCCCAACTGCACTTGCCTTAAAAATTCCAGGCATGACAGGAGTGTCCAATGAGGAGAGTTTGAGGAGACAGGGCCTGTATGGTCTAGAGTTTAGAAGACTGAGCGGTAATCTTATTGAAACAGACAATACTCTTACGATGCATCAACCCCATTGAGCCAAACAGGAAAAAGAACTGGGGACACAGTCTCAGCAAAATCACCAGTGGAATCTTCAACAGACCCTTCCAAACCTGCAGCCTGTACTGTTTAGGATAGAGTAGCAGATGCACCTGAATACCACCACCTGGAAGTTCAGCTCCAAGTCACATACCATCCCAACTGGGAACTATATCACTATTTCTACACATTTATTGAGTCGAAATCCTGGAAGTCCCTTTTTATAGCACTGTGGATGTACTGAAACTGCCAGGACTGCATCTAGTTGAAGGGAGAACCTCACCGCCACATGAAAGCAATTAGAGATGGGCAGTAAATTTTGGTCTACCCAGTGATGCCCATATCCCAAGAAAAGAAAATGGTAGGCCATTTAGGATTGAGATGAACAGAAATTTCTTCATTTAGAGGCGATTAAATCTTCAGAATTCTCTGCCCCAAAATGACTGGAGAACCTAATTCTTTCATTACATTCAAGACAGACATCAAGGGATATCAGGGAGAAATGAAGGAAAGTGACATTGAGGTGGAAAATTAGCCACCATCTAGTTCGATGGTGGAACAGGTTCAATGGGCAAGTGGCCTACTCCTCCTTTCTTTAATCTTTTCATGGTTTCCATTTCCCTACTCTGTTAATTGAGACATGTAATGCAATTTTTGGGAAATAACAAAGTGGCCGCATAGATGTAGACTATTTCCTCTGGTGGGGAATTTCAAATACAGGAGGACATCATGTTATACTTGGAATTTGGTTGTTTTGAGTGATTTAGGAAACCCGTCTTCTCACAAAAGGTAGTGAAATTCTGGGACTCCCTCCTTAAATAGCTATTCAGGCTAGTTAGATTGAAAATTTCATAACAGATTGGTAGCTTTTTGTAAGACAAGTGCACCATGGGATCTGGAACTGAGGCCATAGATTGAGTTAGGATACAGATCAGTTCTGATCCAGCTGAATGGCAAAAGAACGTACAGTGACAATATGGACTTTTTTTCCCGATACACAATCAGTAGTATCTCAACTTCCAGTCACCACTCCTTGTTCTCCCCAACCTCAAAATCCCATAAAGTCCAGATATGTCACTTTGTGCTTGACCATTTCCTTTCACAGCACTTGTTCATTTTCTCACCAAGAATTTCTTTGCTACATTTGTGGTTGGCTATGTTAGTCGTTCGTGGTGATTTTTGTTTAAAAATGATCCTGATCACAAAATGCAACTACCTGAGCACTCCCTCAAAATGTGCTCACGTTTTAGGGCAGTATTGCAGCAGTGATCAGGTTGCAAATTAACAAAACTAGCAAGCTCCGGATTTCAAAATTTCCATGGACCCACCAGGAATTGAAAGGTAAAATCGGGACCATTTATCATTAAACCTGTAAACAGTCAAGGTGGTCCCTCTCGAGAGTGAAAACAGTATCTACAGAAAGATTAGATTTAATTTGCAAAGTGAACTGCAATCCAATTAAGGGCTTAAGACACTGATGTGGGCCCTTTGTCATACTTCAAACGCAGCAGTATTGGTTACAATAAGCTTAACCTCTTATTCACCCAAGATTACCATCAGGAACAAAGTGCAAATTTCAGCTAAAATCAATGGAATGACCTGCACTCAAAGTGTCACAACCTTTAAAAAGTACTTGGATGAGCATTTGAAATATAACATTCAGGCCAAGGGCCTAATGCTGAAAATTGGGCTAAGCGTAGCTGTGACATTAACCTATGTAACTATAGTATTGTAGCTCGAAGAGACATCTTTGTTTTTTGGATAGAGTCAAACTCCAATGTTTGTTTCCTTGACATCGTACTTTACAGAAATGAATTGTGTTTGTGAATATGTACATATACTAAGTTTTTTAAAGAATATTTTTGAAATAAAAAAACCCCAGATGGACCAAAAGGCCTTTTCTAAACTGTATGATTTCAAGAAGCTTACTGCACTTGATTTATTAAATGTAAGTGATGGATTAGTTAAAATGCTCCAGATTTAAACATCATCTGGTGTAAACCTGAGTCAAAATACCAGCTACAGTCTGTGAATGTACTAAGTCAACCCAATTCAACAATGGTAAACATGCCACTACTTAGCTTCGATGATTCTCAATTTACTAAGAAATCAAAAGTCAGGCAGGGTTCTCCCCTTTACATAGGAAATTTGCTGGAATGTGTACATATGCAGACATCAGACAATGCCAGAATAGCCTTGGCCTTGCTTTTATGAAGGGCTTATGCCCGAAACAACTTTCCTGCTCCTTGGATGCTGCCTGACCAGCTGTGCTTTTTCAGTACCACACTCTTTGACTCTTGCTTTTAAATTGCACACTCCTGAACTTTTCAACCCATCCTCTCCCCTCCCCATCTCTTCCAGCCTCACAAGGCTCTGTGATATCTGCACTCAACTAATTCTGGCCTCTTGTATATTCCAGATTTTAAAATCACTCCATTATAAGTGGCTGTAACTTCAGTTGCCTGGTCCCCAAGCTCCAGAATTCCCTTCTTTTGCTTCTCCATCTCTCTACCTTCCTTCTTTAAGACTGTCCTTAAGAATTTGACCAAGCTTTTAGCATGTGACCTAATACTGCCTTAAGATTACCTAAGTTTTTTCTGAATATTCATTCAAAGGATGTGAGTCAGAATTTATTGCCCAGAGGGCAATTAATAGTCAAAAGAGCCACATGCACACCTGACCAGGTTAGGATGGCAAATTTCCATTCATAAAAAGGACAAGAGCAAACCAGACAGGTCTCTATGACAAATGCCAGTGGTGCCCCTTAGACTATATCTTTATTCAGAATTTACTGAATTCAAATTTCACTCTCTGTTATGATGGGAAACTCATGGCCCCAGAATATTGGCATGGTGTTATGGATTACTAATGCCATTTTTTCTAACCACATCACCCCTTCCCTTACTTTATAAGGTTATGTTTTATAGTGTTGCTTTTGTTTTATAATTGTCCTGTGAAGCACTTATTACATCAACAGCACTGTATAAGTTGTTTTTGCACATGCCAATATGACTAGATAATGATCCTACACTCACTATCCTGGATTCCAAATAAAACGAAGTGTGACAATCTAGATGTGGTGTCAGAGGCCAGAAAGTGCTTACGGAGCCAACAAGAATGCAGTCCACCAGAAGGAGAAGGAATAACATTAGCCAAAGGAAAAACATTGTCAAAGAGCAAAAGCAATACTTTCACTTTATAGATGGGATCTCATCATGTCCCTGAAACATTATCAGTAACTGTTTATAATCCAACTGCAATGTAGAAAGGCCACAATCTCAAGGCAAACCGGCTCACGGCTTCTTCTCTACTGCACCAATATCCTCAGCAGACAGCTGGAATACTTTAGTTACAGATATCAGCATCACAGTCGGAAATCACAGTTCCTGATAAGAGTAGACTCAACTGAGATTGCTCGAAACAGAGATATTCTTGCATTCCTGCAGCTTTATGTATCTTTAGGAATCATTTCAAAATACTTCACATAGACCGAACTACTTTGATGTACGATGTAGAAAAAGGCAGCTGCTATTTTTGCACCTCACAAACATGCAGACAGTAATGATACGAACGTTCTCTCTGTTTCTGCTACGTGGTGACAGCTTATAGCTGGGCCATCAGGAAAGCTCAGCAATCATCAAATTACCAGCAAGCAGGACAGTCGGCTCTGACTGCAGTATCACAGGGCATAGGTTTAAAATGATTGGTAGGATTAGGGGGAGAACAAGGAAAGCGTTTTCATACAGAAGTGGCAGGGGTCTGGAACTCGCTGCCATAAGGAGTCAGGAGCGCGCAACACTTAAAAAGGTCCAGCATATACACTTGAATTCCCACAACTTCCGGGGATACATTCCAAATGCTGGAAAACGGGATTAAGTTTTCCTCTGGCGCATACAGTGGGCAGAGTGGCCTTTCTCTCTCTGTAGATTTGTCTAAATACCTGAGGAAGAAAAATGTGAATGGATGTGGGGAGGGAGCAATTTGGTAAATTGCACATTCGCGGGAGTCAGCAAAGATCAAATGGACTTCTGTGCTGTAATGATTCTATTCTCTGGAACGTCAGTCTATTATTGACTCGACCACTGAACAATATTCGGACCGCGAAGAGCTCTCTACAAACAGATGCTTTCTTTAAACAAAAGGCGTATTACAGAAAATTAACTGATCCCGTGGAACTCACTAATCTTCTTAATTGAAAGATAATAAATTAACTTACAGAAAGTCAATCTCTACTCAGCTACATTAGCGATGAACTAATATCCCCAAGGATTGGGCGTCAAAATGAAACCAATCTCAGGGTGTTCTGAAAGTATTTTTATTTTGATGTAGCCACAGTATTTCGGTGAGTGTCTGTTTTTCTCCTCTCCTGAAGATATTGACTCACTGGAATAGGTTTTCAGTTTGTGACAACCCTTCCACGACCACAATCTGGTTTCTCACTCTTCACACGGGAGTCGAAAATCTGACTGTCAGCACGCTATTCAACCGTGCCTGGCACTGCAGTCGAGCCCATTCTGGTCCTCAGCAATTCAGAAGCACAAACATGTAAAATTAAATCAGGCGAAGGCTATTCAGCCCCTCTAGCTTGCTCGACCACTGGCATGTCTGGTTGTGGTCTTAACTTTACCGTCCTGTTTATCCCTATCAAAAATCTATCTCTACCTTGAATAAATTCAATAACATTACTTCTACTGCTTTATGGGGAAGAAAATTTCACAGACAAACGAGGGGGTTAGAAGATCTCATCTTCATGTTAAATGTGAGACCTCTTTTTAAACTGTATCCCTCAAGGTTTTGGTCTCTCCCACGAGGGGGGCAACATCGTTTCATCATCCAACCTGTCAAGTCCCCTCAGGGTCTTGTGTGTAGAAGATACACTCAGTACCCAGTGGAGTTCACAGCATAATGATTATGAACAAAATTCCAGTAACTATTTCGCCTCCTAACCAACCGGTCAGAGACATGTGAATCGTCAGTCAAGCAATATGATAACGAGCCCTCTGCGGAACGGCACTCTTCCCCCCACTCCCCCATTTGATATTTCTCAAACACGCCTATTTGGACGCTTCCATGGCCGTTTTGCAAAAATGGGAATGTTTAATCACAAAATATATGTCTTGTTTTCGGTTACCATAATCCTTGCTCTTCCTAAACAGCAATAACTTCACTTTCCCCCCAGTGACCATGACCATGTCGATATTAAATTATATGGACGAGACTGGCATTATCAAAAGACAGTACCAGGCGGCAGCTGTATCCGGGGTAAGAAACTTCGAACGATTTAAAAATAAACAAAGAAGAACACCGTGTAAAACTGCTGCACATTCCCTCCCCAGCCTCCTAAATAAACCCATAAATCTATTCGAATAACATTGCTTGCTGCAGCCGTAAGATTAAAGAATAAATCACTGGAAACACCGCCTCAGGATCTGAAATCTCCATTTGTCCATCTGAGAGGAAAGCGGTGCCAGTCAGCAAGGTAACTGACATGGATTGGTTCCACCCCAGTCAGCCCTCCAAAACAAAATTCCTTTCGATTCGCGTTTAATTAAAATAAAGTGAAGAGGTTTTAAATACTCTTGTATTAAAGCTAGTACTTACTGCTGTCGCTGAGTATTTAGTCAGGAGTGCCATCGAAGCGTATCTTTGTAACAGCGAATGGATACAATTGAGTGGGGAATTGAAACTGCCCGTTGGGCGGGGCCCCATCTGTCAACAAAGGCTGGGCGGGGCAAACATGCGCTAATTGATAGTGAAACCGACCAATCCTCGAAACCAGAACTTGATTGACAGTCGGAGCATTACCCAATGGCAGCTGGAGAAGGCGAGCATTTGACAAGAGTTAAAGCCAAGGATTGGAGGTGACCGTGTTGGTCTGGGGTCTAGAAAGTTAAAAATCACTCAACACCAGGTTTGATGAAGGAGCAGCGCTCCGAAAGCTAGTGCTTCCAAATAAACCTGTTGGACCATAACCTGGTGTTGTGCGATGTTTAACTGAATCCAGGAAGTGGGCGTACAAACAGTGGGGAGGCCAATCAGCCCCTTCCAAGGCTGTTTGGCTGCTCAAGTCACGCTTAAGTGATCCTTGCTTTCCTTTTAACCCATGTACCTCAATAACTTTACCAAATAAAACAAAATCATTTCAGCTTTGAGCATTCCATTTGATCTTTATCATTCACATCCTAGAGGGTGGAGGTGTTGTAGATTTTGATTAACTTTGCATGAAAAGGCTGATGGGCTGTCTGGTCTACTCTGTTTCACGTCTTATACAAATATAAGAAATAAGAGTAGGCCACTTAACTACTTAAGTCCACTACCCCATTCAATACATTAATTGCTGATCAGCTTCAACAACGTTTTCCTGCACAATATTCACTGACATCACTCTTCTCCAAAACTTCACCTATCTTGCCTTGAACATACTCAATGGCTGATCCTCCACAACTCTTGTGGCGAATCATTTCAAAGATTCATTTCTGAGTAAAAGAATTTCTCCACCTCTCAGTCTGAAATTACATGTCCCTTATTCTGAGACTGTGACCCCTAATTCTAGACCCCACAGTCAGGGGAAATATAATGCAATTACCTTGTCAAGCCAGTTGTATATGTGTGTGATAAAAGGATTAATTCAGAGAGATGCCATAAACACACCCATTACAACAATACCAAGTGGTCTTGTGGGAAGAACAGCCTAAGATCTCGGAGCAATTAAGCAATAAAATTAGCATCCAGATACTCCTCATAACAATGTAACTGGTGTGCTCTAATTAATGTGCTCTAATCTCATTCTTGTTCAATGCAAGTGCCTCTTCTAGTCGACCTGGAAAATGTTTCTTCTCAACCAAATTTGACCAAGCATGTCCTTATTCATAAAAGAAGGTGGTGATGAAGAACCTACCATATGGTGAGGTGCAGACTCACCTTCAATGCAAGTACAATGTGGTGAGCAGTGGTGCAGATTTAACTTTGTGTACAACAGAATCCTGAATGAAGATCAATTCTCACCCTTCCAAACTCGAGAGAATAAATTAAATCAATTTAATCTTTCCTCACAGCACAATCTCTCCATCCCAAGAATTAATTTATTCCTGAATGGCCATGTTCTTATTTTAAGATGATATCCATCTGTTCCCTGGATTCTGCCACCAGGGAATATATCTTCTCTCTCATTAATATTTTTGCCATTGTCAGTCTTTTGAAGTGAGTCTGATGTCTGCTGGGCATTATGATTTGTGTGTGCTCAGATGACTTGGCATGTCCAACCTGGAACCACAGATTCTAGGGAGGTTGCCATGAATAAGGGGTTTCTCAGTCAGAGTAAATATGAAGTGTATTTAGTGTTGCATGTGTTTAACAGACCAATGGATTTGATTGTGAATGCAAAACTTAGTGCAAATATCAGTTCTCATCTTTTCCCCACTGGAACCATTCCCTGTCCAGAAGTCAAGCCGCCAATATTGAGGAATCCACCACCAAATCATCTGTGGCACTTTTTCTCTATTATTCACCATCAATAAATTGCCTGTTTCCAATATCAAATTACAGGTAACGTTCAATATAGACAATGAAGAATTCAACTCTTTTTCTTTCTTTTAGATCCAGAAGTTTCCCTGGGGTCGGGAAGTCCAGAACTAGAAGGCATAGGTTTAGGATGAGAGGGGAAAGATACAAAAGAGACCTAAGGGGCAACGTTTTCACGCAGAGGGTGGTACATGTATGGAATGAGCTGCCAGAGGAAGCGGTGGAGGGGGGTACAATTACAACATTTAAAAGGCACCTAGATTAGTTTATGAATAGGAAGGGTTTTGAGGGATATGGGCTGGGTGCTGGCAGGTGGGACAGATTGGGTTGGGATCTCTGGTCGGCATGGACAAGTTGGACTGAAGGGTCTGTTTCCATGCTGTACATCCCTACCCATGTACAACTCAACTTTTTCTTTCCCATCATTTGTGTATTTTCCTATGTGTTAACCCACCACCAGTGAATCATTCATGTTTTCCAATTGATTAATTTACATGCAGAGCCTGTTTAGGGCATCAAAGGGGAGAGAGGGAGGAAGCTAAATCAAAATGAAGTTGGAAGGGAAGAGTTCAATACTTAAATAAAAAGTCCAGTGAGCATCATCTGCTCTCAATCAACTTTGGAACTATGATGTGGAGGTGTCGGTGTTGGACTGGAGTGGGCAAAGTTAGAGGTCCCACAACACCAGGTTATAGTCTCACAGGTTTACGTGAAATCACAAGCTTTTCAGTGTTGCCCCTTAATCAGGTAACTTGAAAAAGGGGCTATGGTCTGAAAGCTTGTGATTTCAAATAAACTTGTTGGGCTATAACCTGGTGTTGTGTGACCTTTAATGTTGGAGCTGTTCTTGTTGCTCCTTAAAATGGCCTTATTTTCAAAGACTGACATCATGCAGAAATTGCAGCAACCAATTTGCACACAATAAACTCATACAAACAGCAATATGTCAACAGCCACATAAACATTTTTGATTGAGGAATAAATATTGGAGAGACACCAAGGAGAACACACTGCTTTTTTTCCAAAACAGTGACATGGGGTATCTTACATTCATGTGTAGTAGGAGCTGAGGCCTAGGGGGGCAGTACCCCCTCAATACTGCACTGAAACGTCAGTCTGGGTTTCTCATTTTAAACATGTTCCATTTAGTGCACAAGAGATAGATATTTAGATTTTAAAGGCATCAAGGAAAATGGGGAGAAAGCAGGAATATGGTAAGTGAATGAAGCATCAGCCATGCTCAAATTGCTCCCCATCTCCGACTTTTTTCTTTTCTGTGTTCCTGTTGGGATTATGGTTTGTTTGGAAAAATGTGGTATATTTCCTGTTTGTGAGTATTGGGTATATATTCTGGAATTCCCTAACTCATCGCTTTGCAGGAGCATCTTTACCATATAGACTGCGATGGTTCACTCAGGCGGTTCATGAACACATTCTCATGGGCAATTTAGGATTGGCCATAAATGGCAAGTGTGTTGAGAAATCCCATAATCAAAGAGAAATAGTTATCATTTCAGGTTTGTGAGTTTTCATCACTGATGTGAAATATTAACCCTATTTCTCTCTCCATCTTACTGCCTATCCCACTGAGTATTTTTGACATTTTCAATTCAGATTTCCAATGTCTGAAATACTTTATATCAGTTTAGATAAAAGAGTTTTGCTGTCAGCTGTGAGTTCAGGGGTACCAATCATTTTTACCTCTGAGTCAGAAGATTGTTTGCTTGAAGATGTGTTCCAGAGACTTGAGCACAAATGTTTAGGCTGACATGTTGGTGCATGAGGGATTAGGCAAAAGGGAGGACTGCAGATGCTGGAAATCAGAGTCTAGATTAGAGTGGTGCTGGAAAAGCACTGCAGGTCAGGCAGCTTCCGAGGAGCAGGAAAATTGACATTTTAGGCAAAAGCCCTTCATCGGGAATGAAGGTAGGGAGCCTCCAGGGTGGAGAAATATATGGGAGAGGGGTGGGGCTGGGGAGAAGGTTGCAAAGAATACAATAGGTGGATGGGGGTGGGGATGAAGGTAATAGGTCAGAGAGGAGGGTGGAGTGGATAGGTGGGAAGGAAGATTGGCAGGTAGGACAGATCATGAGGATGGTGCTGAGCTGGAAGTTTGGAATTGGGGTAAGGTGGGGGAGGGGAAATGAGGAAACTGGTGAAGTCTACATTGATGCCCTGGGGTTGAAGTGTTCCTAGGTGAAAGATGAGGCGTTCTTCCTCCAGGGTAGTGAGGGAGTGGCAGTGGAGGAGGCCCAGGACCTGCATGTCCTCAGCAGAGTGGAAGGGAGAGTTAAAATGCTGGGCCATGGGGTGGTGGGATTGATTGGTGCAGGTGTCCCGGAGATGTTCCCTAAAGCGCTCTTCGAGAAGGCATCCAGTCTCCCCAATGTAGAGGAGACCGCATCGGGAGCAATGGATACAATAAATGACATTAGTGGATGTGCAAGTGAAACTTTGATGGATGTGGAAGGCTCTTTTGGGACCTTGGATGGAGGTGAGGGAGGAGATGTGGGCGCAGGTTTTGCAATTCCTGCGGTGGCAGGGGAGGGTGCCAGGAGGGGATGATGGGTTGTTGGGGGGTGTGGACCTGATCAGGTAGTCACGGAGGGAACGGTCTTTGCAGAAAGCGGAAAGGGATGGAGAGGGAAATATATCCCTGGTGATGGGGTCTGTTTGGAGGTGGCGGAAATGTGGCCAGATGATGTGGTTTATGCAAAGGTTGGTGGGGTGGAAGGTGAGGACCATGGGGGTTCTGTCCTTGTTACGGTTGGAGGGGTGGGGTTTGAAGGCGAAAGTGCGGGATGTGGATGAGATCTGTTGGAGGGCATCTTCAACCACATGGGAAGGGAAATTGCGGTCTTTAAAGAAGGAGGCCAGCTGGTGTGTTCTGTGGTGGAACTGATCCTCCTGGGAGCAGATATGGCAGAGGCAGAGGAATTGGGAATACGGGATAGCATTTTTGCACGAGATAAGGTGGGAAGAGGTGTAATCCAGGTAGCTGTGGGAGTCGGTGGGTTTGTAAAAAATGTCAATGTCAAGTCGGTTGTCATTGATGGAGATGGAGAGGTCCAGGAAGGGGAGGGAGGTGCCAGAGATGGTCCAGCATTCCATGAGGGATCATGTATTTTCTTTCAGATGAGACATTGAACTGAAGCTACATCTAATGTTTGTGGAGGTCTTGTGATGCAGTGGATAGCATTCTGCCTCTGACCCAGAAGCTCCAGGTTCAAGTCACAATCTATGATTCCAAGGCCATGCTTCATGATCCATTCTTGTTTTCATGGTTTAGATATTTTTGGATAGCCTTGTCAAATCTGGAGCACAGACTCTATACTTCAGAACTATATTGAATTATTAAACTGGAGTGTTTAGAACAGCAGATCTTAATGGGAATTAAAGGCTTCAGGAATACAGGTAGATAACACGTGTCCGCACACTGCTGGATCTGAGGCTCCAGAGTTCAAGCTTGGCACCAGAAAGAGAGCACTTTAGCAAAATCTAAAACTGTAACTTACGGTTTGTTTTAAACAGTTATTTTTAATTTCTCTTCACTGAAATCTTCACTGTTTTGGAACTTTGATTTCATTTTTATAATGCAAGATTGAATTATACTTTTATAAAGAAAAACATTTATTTTAGAATTATCTTAAATATGTTAGGGTTAATGTGCAAAAAAGATAGTTTGTTCATTTCAGATGTTTATTTTCCATTCAGAAAAAGGAAGATGGTGTGAGTTGCTTTATTTCACCAGTAAGTACGGATAACTACTACACTTGAACACCAGGGTCCCTCTAAATGCATAGCACCAGACTTTAAATTTATGAGTCACTGCAATTTCATTCCTATCTACTCTGAATCCCAAACAACAGTAATTAGACACTATTTCAACACAGTTGAAAGCAATCTACAATTAGACCTGTGGTGATATTTCATACAAAAGTACCCAACCCTATTACTCACAAAGCAAAAGAAAACTCATTATTGGTGTTAAAAGGTGTTGCGTGCTTTTTATAGAATATCATACATCACAAAGGTTAAATTAAGAAGTCAACATCCAGACAATTTATAGAAGATTAGAGAAAAATAAGTGAGACTTTTAATCAGGGGTGGGTGCAGACCAGGAAATATTTTTAATCTGTACTGATGAAAGGGATGTTGGAATTCTGCAGGGGATAAAAAAAACAAGTTCAGGTTAACAAAGGCAGTGGATAACTGAGCCATCTGACCCAGAAAGACCACCAACTCTGTACTAAATTTGTCACAATTGGCAACTCAACCTCAGACCCCTGAAGGAAATGTATGTGGTGTCTTTCACAATGAGGGCTCTGTGACATAATGGTAGTGTCCTAACTCAGGGTACCTGAGTTCAAGTCCCACCTGTTCCAGAAGTAAGTAATAATATCTCTCCACAGGTTGATGAGCAAAATATTTAGGTAGTGTTTGTCATCACAGTTATTACACTGCAAGAGGTAACCTGTCAGCCCATCATGCCTACAAAGAGGGCATACTGAGGAAGTCAAAAATAAAATAGCTCAGTGGGTCAGACAGCATCTGGAGAGACAAATTGAATTAATATTTCACATCTGGGACTGTCTCAGAGTTCAAACATTGGCTCTTGTTTCCCCTCCACAGATTTCCTTGGCCTGTTGTATTTTTCAGCTTTTTATTGTTTTTATTGTGAATTGAGAGGCTGAATCTCGCACCAAAGCTCGGTTGGGATCAATAATCAGGAAATGCACTTTGCAGCAGGAACTGAAAACAATGTTTCAGCCTTCCCAATATTAATCAGGGGAATTTTTTGTTTCTCCTTAACAAATAATTTTAGCCATATTTTTGGACAGGAAACCTTATCGTACGAAATCAGCCTGGTCTAATCTGTCCAGAAACGCTCCCTTGGTTGATATCCCACTTTATTTGTGCAAATCTCTGCTACCTGTAATCTAACATTCACCAAGTGTCATTCAAGTACCAACCTGGCTGGGATCTCTGACCTACATTGACTTCCGATTTGGCAATATCTCGATTTTAAAAATTGGATCCTCAATTTTACATCCCTGCATGGTTTTGCACCTTCGTGTTTCTGGAATTTCCTTCTCTCCCACAGCTCTCTGAGATGTCTGAGTTCCTCCAGTTCTGACCTCTTGCACATCCCCAATTTCCATCCCTTGACGATCAGTGGGCATTGTCCAGGGCCCTTAACTCTTTGGCTTTCCCTCTCTAAACCTTTTTACAAATCCACATCTGTCTTTGCTTTTTAGGTGCGCCTTAAAATCTGCCTCTTTAACAAAACTATTGCTCACTTATCCTAACATATCTGTACGTGACGCAGTGTCGAAAGCTGTTCAAGAGCACTCCTGGGTCAACAAGTGTGGTGCTGGAAAAGCACAGCTGGTCATGCAGCATCCGAGGAGCAAGAGAGTCAACGTTTCGAACAAAAGCTCTTCATCCTGGGCAGCTGTTTCAGACGTTTTGCTGTACAGCATTAAAGGTGCTATTTCAATTGAGGTTGCTGTTGTGAATGCAGTTTTAAAAAAGTGTTGCAGACCAATGCAGGAAATGCAGCCAAGCAGGGGCAGATACAGAAAAAAATGGGTTCCCAGTGCAGAAGAGAAAACCAGTAAAACTTCCGAATGATGCATGATAGTCTGATTCATCTTGCATACATTAAAATGGAGCTGCAGCGTGATTCAGTACATTAATTTCCATGTATCACCTCCTCTTCTAACTGTTTTCATCCCCTCAAGCTTTTATTGGACCCCAATGTGCACTCAGTATTTAGCCAGGCGAAAGTGATGCTGGAGATTAAGAGTCGAGAGTATGCTGCTGGAAAAGCATAGCAGGTCAGGCAGCATCTGAGAAGCAGGAGAAACTACGTTTCAGTCAAAAGCCCTTCATCAGGCTGTATGTAGCCAGGCAGGTGACAGAAATGTAATATCAGGACTGCAAGGGGCAATGAGAAATATTAAGTATGTTTGCGTGTGTGTTTGGGGGTGGTTATTGAGGGAGAATGTGTGAATGGGATGGCGTGAATGTGAAAGACTGGATAATCTACAGCACCAGCTATACAATGATGACATCTAGTGTCCAAACTCTTTAATGTTCCACTGCTCTGTATGATCTAGGTTTAAGCTTGGCTCACAGACGTTTGAGAAATAAATAGAAATGTACCTGGGTTACTGCGGCAAGAGATGCCAATCAAATTGCAGTAAATGAGGTTGACACACAGACCAGCAAAAATCCAACTGAATAGCAGAACATGTTCAAGGATTGAACAGCCTTCTCCTTTTGTTATGGAAAATAGAGAAAATTTTAAATAGAGTCACACGGAAACAGATCCTTTGGTCCAACTCATCAATGCCGACCACGTTTTCCAAACTGAACTAATCCCATTAGCATGTATTTGGGCCATAGCCCTCTAAACCTTTCCTATTCACGTACCCATCCAAATGTTGTAATTGTATCTGCATCTACCACTTCCTGACGGTTCATTCCACGTATGAACCACCCTTTGTGTGAAAAAGCTGCCCCTCAGGTCCTTTATAAATCATAGAATCCCTACAGTGGGGAAACAGACTATTTGGCCCAACAAGTCCACACCAACCCTCTGAAGAGCCACCCACCCAGACCCATTCCCCTACCCTATATTTACCCCTGACTAATGCACCTAACCTACACATCCCTGAATACTATGGGCAATTTAGCATGGCTAATTCACCTGGCCTGCACATCTTTGGACTATGGGAGGAAACCAGAGCACCCGGAGGAAACCCACACAGACACGGAGAGAATGTGCAAACTTCACACAGACAGTTGGCTGAGACGGGAATCAAATCCAGGTCCCTGGCGTTGTGAGCCATTGTGCCGCCCACAAATCTTTCTCCACTCACTTAAAATTCTGCCCTCTAGTTTTGAACTCCCCTACCCTAGGAAAAAAATCTTTGCTATTCACCTATCAATGCCGCTCTCCATGATTTTCTGACCTCTATAAGGATTAAACGGCCTACTCCTTCTGTTATGGGAAATAGAAGGAATTTTAAATAGAATCATACTGAAACAGACCCTTCGATCCAACTTGTCTATGCCGACCACATTTTCCAAACCTCCCCAACCTCCTATGCTCCAGGGAAAGAAGTGGCAGTCTATCTAGCCTCTCCTTGTAACTCAAAACCTCCAGTCCCAGAAACATCCTTGTAAATCCTATTGACAGGGTGAGTGCTGAGAGGATGTTTTCCCTCATAGCAGAGTCTAGGATCAGAGGGCATAGTCTCATAAGTAAGAGATGCCAATTTGAGACTGAGATGAGGAGGAATTTCTTCATTAGAGGGTTGAAGGTCTTTGGAAATCCTTGCCAAAGAGAGCTGTCAATGGTTAAGACAAGAGGTCAGTAGGAGAAATCAAAGGTTATGAGGAAAGAGCAGGAAGATGGATGTGAGAGGAATGTTGGGTCAACTATGGTACTCTTGAATGGTGGACCAGATTTGAATGGCCTACTCCTGTTCCTATTTCTTATGGTCTTGAAAATTAGACCTTTTTTTGGTGTAGTATTCATTGTTAACAGAGCTTCAACCAGCAGTTCTGATGCAGAAGGCTGCACTCCGCTTGACGTTTTTCTCACTGAATCACAGAATTGTTACATTGCAGAAGGAGGCCATTCAGCCCATTACACCTGCGCCAGCTCTTTAAATGAGCATCTCTACTAAATAAGAGCAAAATACTGAGAATGTTGGAAATCCGAAATAAAAATGGAAAATCCTGGAGAAACTCAGCAGGCCTGGAGAATTTGAGACTGAAATAAGAGTTAACATTATGAGTCTGATATGACCATTCTTCAGAACTGAACTGTGGCATCTCCATGGGAATCTCTCACTACAGAAGCAGAAGCAGCACAAAGGTGCTAAAGGCAAATTATTGCGGATGCTGGAAACTGAAACAAAAAAGAGAAAATGCTGGGAAATCTCAGCAAGTCTGGCAGCATCTGTAAGGAGAGAAAAGAGCTGACGTTTCGAGTCAAAGATGCTGACTGTTTTCAATGATTATGACAAACCCTACAAAAAGACTCCACCACCAGGGATATGTTTCCCTCCCCACCCCTATCTGTGTCCCAGAGAGACCATTCCCTCTGCAACTACCTTGTTAGGTCCACCCTTTATTCCTAGCAACTTCCCCCACAACCACAAGAATTGCAAAACCTGTGCCCACACCTCACCCTGCTACCTCCGTCCAAGGCCCCAAAGGATCTTTCCACATTCGGCAGAGATTTTCTTGCACCTCCACACACATCATGTATTGTGTCCATTGCTCGCAATGTGGTCTCCTCTACATTGGGGAGACAGGACGCCAACTTGCAGATTCTCTCAGAGAACATCTCTGGGACAAACGCACTAAACAACCCCGCTGCCCTGTGGCCGAACACATTAACGCTCCCTCCCATTCCGCCAAGGACATGCAAGTCCTGGGACTGCTCCACCACCAAACCTTTACCACCTGACGCCTGGAGGAAGAATGCCTCATCTTCCCCCTTGGGACCCTCCAACCACATGGGATCAATGTGGATTTCACCAGTTTCCTCACTTCCCCTCCCCCCACCCTATTCCAGATGCAACCTTCCAACTCGGTACTGCCCTCTTGAACTGCCCTACCTGTCCATCTTCCTTCCCACCTATCTCCTCCACCCTCTGCTCTGATCTATCACCTTCACCTCTATCTACCTATCCCATTCCCAGCTACCTTCCCCCCAGCCCCACCCCCTCCCATTTATCTCTCAGCTCTTTTGGCTCACAAGCCTCATCCCTGATGAAGGGCTTATGCTCAAAAAGTCGATTGTCCTGCACCTTGGATGCTACCTGACTGGCTGTGCTTTTCCACCACCACACTCTTTGACTCTGAAGCCCATGTCAAAGCCAAGTACAAATATTGGAGGGAGCATGTGGAAATCCGAGCATCCCACCCACCTCTTCAAACACCAAGATACCCCTGAAGTGGTAGGGTCTGCGGATCCAGCACTGCACTGTGAATCACCCCATGACTCGCAAATCTGGAGCGCATCTCTTGGCCTCAAAGGGACTGACTGAGAAAATTTTACAGGCCCTACTCCTGGCCTGACCCCAAACCTGCCCTCAGCTCCCTGTCTGACCCCAAAAGCCAGCCCCCACCCTCTGTTTGACCTCCAGAACTGTGTGCAGTTCAGGTCCACTTGGATTCTCTCTTGCCCCTTTGTGCACTTAATTTTTTTTCCTGAAGAAAGGTGTTAAGGGGTATGGGCCAAAGACAGCTATATGGATTTGGGTCATGGATCAGCCATGATCCAATGGGGAGGTAATGGCTTGATGGTATAGTTGCAAGGCTATTAATCTACTAATCTACGTAATATTCTGGGGGTCCTGAGTTCGAATCTCATCACAGGATGTGCAATTTGGATTAAATAAAAAGTATCTGGAATTAAGAATCTAATGGTGACCGTACTACCATTGTCAGGAAAATCTTATATTGCTGACTAATATCTTTTGGAAATCTGGCATCCTTACTTGACCTGGCCAACACTTGACTCCAGACCCACATCAATGTGGTTAACTCGAACTGCCCCTGGGTAATCAATACCAGGAATGGAGTACTAAACATTGGGGATGAGGCAATAAACACTGGGGATGCAGTAATACTTACTGGAGGAGTAATAACTACAGGGGATGGAGTAATAAATACTAGGTATGGAGTGGGGAATGGGTAATAAATGCTGAGGATTAGTAATAAATACTGGGGATGGAGAATAAAGTAATATATACTGGGATGGAGTAATCAATACAGAGGTTGGGTAATAAGTATTGGGATGGAGTAATAAATGTAGGTGGGTAATAAATACTGGATGTGGAGTAATAAATGCGGGGGTAGGTAATAGAACCTGGGGTGGAGTAATAAATGCAGGGAGTGGGTAATAAATACTGGGGATGGAGTAATAAATATGATGGGTAGGGAATAAATACTGGGGTGGAGTAATAATACAGGAATTGGGGAATAAATACTGTAGGTGGAGTAATAAATAGAGGTTGGGGAATAAATACTGGGGGTAGAGTAATAAATACAAGGGTTGGGAAATAATTACTGGGCGTGGAGTAATAAATACAGCTTGGGGAATAAATACTGTGGGTGGAGTAATAAATACAGGGGTTGGGGAAATAAATGCTGGGGTAGAGTAATAAATACAAGGGTTGGGGAATAGATACTGGGGGTGGAGTAATAAATACAGGAGTGGGTAATAAGTACGGAGTGCTGGAGTATCAAATTCAGGGGGTGGGTAATAAATACTGGGGGTTGACACCCGCATCCTGAGACGAAAGAAAATCCACAAACCAGCAGCCAATGAGGTGTCAGGATATTCAGCGCAGCCAATCAGGGAACACCCAGCGCAGGGTCTCATTCATTGGCTGAGAGCGGGTCTCAGGTGAAGGCCTTATGCCCCGTGACCTGCTGTGCTTCTCCAGCGCCACACTCTCTGCAGACCTCACTGTCTCCTCAGGTACATCAACAGTGAGGGCCATAGCGGCCAATCACAGGGAGCGGTATTGAGGGGTAACCAATCAGCAGGCACCAGCTGTGGCACCGTGGCCAATCAGCGGGCGATACCCCGGAGGGACCAATCGGCGATCGGGGAGCCATGAGCCAATGAGCGGGCGGGCCCTGTCACGCACGTGGCCGGAGCCGGCTCGGGTGGAGCGGCGGGATCTGCGCGAGTCACGGGGCCCGGCACCGGCTTTCGGCGGGATCTGGGGCCTGCGATCCGCCAGCTCACGCCTCTGCCTCTCCTCACGGTTCAGCATTCGAGCCCGTGCCCCGGGAGACCGGGTAAGGCCCGGGGAGGAAAGACCGAGGCCCGGTCCCCGGAGAGAGTTAATGGGGGGGGGGGGCCCTGATCAAAGATCAGCAACAGACGGGGGTTGGGGAGAAGTAAAGTATTTCCTGGAGAACACAGTCTGGGAATGAGGGACAGACCCTTCAGGAGGAGGGAGGCAGGCACGTGGCCGTAGGGTAAACCCACATGTTGGGAAGCAGTGCCCCATCCAGGGGGTGGTAGAGGTTTGGAAATCTTCCATCAACGGCATTGGGTGCAGCATCAGGTTTTAACTTAAAATATGAGACGACTTTTTTATTCCCAGAAGGGATTTAAGGGACATGGGCTTTAGGCAGCTCCAAGGATTCAGATCTTATTAAATCATGGAAGAGGCTGAATACATTCCTGCTGGTCAGTGTAGAAGGAACATTGCACTGTGGGAGGGTCAGCGCTGAGGGAGAGGGCAGTGTCAGGGTCAGCGCTGAGGGAGAGGGCAGTGTCAGGGTCAACGCTGAGGGAGAGGGCAGTGTCAGGGTCAGCGCTGAGGGAGAGGGCAGTGTCAGGGTCAGCGCTGAGGGAGAGGGCAGTGTCAGGGTCAGCGCTGAGGGAGAGGGCAGTGTCAGATGTCAGCGCTGAGGGAGAGGGCAGTGTCAGGGTCAGCGCTGAGGGAGAGGGCAGTGTCAGGGTCAACGCTGAGGGAGAGGGCAGTGTCAGGGTCAGCGCTGAGGGAGAGGGCAGTGTCAGGGTCAGCGCTGAGGGAGAGGGCAGTGTCAGGGTCAACGCTGAGGGAGAGGGCAGTGTCAGGGTCAGCGCTGAGGGAGAGGGCAGTGTCAGGGTCAGCGCTGAGGGAGAGGGCAGTGTCAGGGTCAGCGCTGAGGGAGAGGGCAGTGTCAGGGTCAGCGCTGAGGGAGAGGGCAGTGTCAGGGTCAGCGCTGAGGGAGAGGGCAGTGTCAGATGTCAGCGCTGAGGGAGAGGGCAGTGTCAGGGTCAACGCTGAGGGAGAGGGCAGTGTCAGGGTCAGCGCTGAGGGAGAGGGCAGTGTCAGGGTCAGCGCTGAGGGAGAGGGCAGTGTCAGGGTCAACGCTGAGGGAGAGGGCAGTGTCAGGGTCAGCGCTGAGGGAGAGGGCAGTGTTGTCAGGGTCAGGGCTGAGGGAGAGGGCAGTGTCAGGGTCAGGGCTGAGGGAGAGGGCAGTGTTGTCAGGGTCAGGGCTGAGGGAGAGGGCAGTGTCAGGGTCAGCGCTGAGGGAGAGGGCACTGTCGGAGGATCAGCGCTGAGGGAGAGGGCAGTGTCAGGGTCAGCGCTGAGGGAGAGGGCAGTGTCAGGGTCAGGGCTGAGGGAGAGGGCAGTGTTGTCAGGGTCAGGGCTGAGGGAGAGGGCAGTGTCAGGGTCAGCGCTGAGGGAGAGGGCAGTGTCAGGGTCAGCGCTGAGGGAGAGGGCAGTGTCAGGGTCAACGCTGAGGGAGAGGGCAGTGTCAGGGTCAGGGCTGAGGGAGAGGGCAGTGTCAGGGTCAGGGCTGAGGGAGAGGGCACTGTCGGAGGATCAGCGCTGAGGGAGAGGGCAGTGTCGGAGGATCAGCGCTGAGGGAGAGGGCAGTGTCGGAGGATCAGCGCTGAGGGAGAGGGCAGTGTCGGAGGATCAGCGCTGAGGGAGAGGGCAGTGTCGGAGGGTCAGCGCTGAGGGAGAGGGCAGTGTCGGAGGGTCAGCGGTGAGGGAGAGGGCACTGTCGGAGGGCCAGTGCTGAGGGAGTGGGCACGGTCAGGGTCAGCATCGAGGGAGCGGGCACTGTCAGGGTCAGCGCTGAGGGAGCGGGCACTGTCGGAGGGTCAGTGCAGAGGGAGCAAGCACCGTCGGAGTGTCAGCGCCAATGGAGAGGACACTGTCAAAGGGTCAGCGCCGAGGAAGCAGGCACTGTCGGAGGGTCAGCACTGAGGGAGAGGGCACTGTCGGAGAGTCAGCGCCGAGGGAGCGAGCACTGTCGGAGGGTCAAGACTGCGGGAGCGGTCACTTTCGGAGGGTCAGCGCTGAGGGAGCACCGCACTGTGTTGTGAATTTCTAAAAATATAGTATATGAGTGTAAGCCCCTCCTGCATAGTAATCACTGGAAGAAATGACTATTTAATGGTTTTGGCTGTCTTGGTTGAGGGGTAATAAGTTGTGTGTCTGTTTCTGTTTTCTGCTCTTAAATAATGCAACATGATCTTTTCATCTGAAAAGGCATTGGGGGAGGGAAATGAGGTATTTCTGACTACATAGCTCTCTCACTGATGTGTCAGTGTGGACTATGTGCTGAAATCCACAAATGAAGCCTGAGATTCTTGACTGATAACAATGTGAAAGTGTCAGCAATAAATTAGTGAACTCCAGATCGCTATCTGGTAGAGTGTGATGATGAAGAATATTTAGTTTGCCAGTGTTAAGATTCTTTAATATGCACTGACCATTTCCTTCCAAAACCAGGGGAACTTATTATTACTAGGACTCTCCCCTTGATTAAAAGGACTTATGTTGATTTTGCAGATTCCAAGAAGCCTCCATTTGGACTCTGATTAAAGGATGCCAAGTATAGCTAGCATGCGTGTAGACTCCGCCATCCCCTCTTCTGAAGGCTCAGATTTTAGACTGCTCCCTGGGTCTTGCAGGTTGAACCAGTTCAGCTGCTGCTCGCCTATGGCTTCGAGCCTCAATAGCCAGACCAAGCGGAAGAAGAAGCTCAGCCGAAGGCATGCACGCTTCCTGGAGAGAAAAGCTTTCCTGGAGAAGGAAGGGATCCTCAAAGGTCGGATGAAAAGGAAGCGACGACCTTTGGACCAAACAAGCTGTCCGACCACCTGTAATCCAAACCACACGCTTCAGTCTGGAGACACCAAGCGACCAAGTGGTTCTGATGTGAATGAAAATCACTACCATCTGATTGGTGCTTCCAATCTGTGGCCTGAAGCTGAAAGGAGAGATGTTCACTCTACTTGCTCTTCAAAGTGCATAGACCCGAGCAGTAAAACGTGTCCTGTAGAAAGGACTAACCTGCTAAATCCTGAGGACCCTTATAGTTTGCCGCAAGCTGCACTCCCATGCCAGACAAGCTCATCACCCATCTGCTGTAATCCTGCCAAGTATGTGGCAATCGACTGCGAGATGGTTGGAACAGGCCCCTATGGGCGTGTTAATGAAATGGCTAGGTGTAGCATCGTGAACTATCAGGGCCAAGTCATCTATGACAAGTATGTGAAGCCCAAAGAACCTATCACCGATTACCGGACCCGCTGGAGTGGCATTCGAAAACACGATATGGCAAATGCAATTGAGTTTGATGTTGCTCAGAGGGAGGTGGGTATATTAACCATCTTGAATGTTGTATTCACTTAATACCTATTATCCCCAAGTCTGGAATTAATGGGTTCATCGGTCATTACCCCTGGGCTGACATCCCTGATGTAGTGCTGAAAGAGGTCCTGCCTTTCAAATGACACATTACACTGAGACCCTGTCTGGTTTTATGGGAAGAGGGCATGTGCAAAGGATCTCAGCACACTACTTTGCAGAAGAGGTGGTGTGTCTTGAACCATTTTTTGACCAACTTGACCACAATTTTTATCCCTTGACTAGAATTATTGTGCAAGATTATCCACTCATTGTCATGTTGTTTGCAGGCTCTGACTATAAATTGTCGGGTCTGCAGACCTGCAGTTTCCTGGGGCATGTGATCAAAGCTGAAGTAGTGAGCAGTGATCACAGAACTGCTCTTGCTCACCCTGTGTTTTTTCCCTAATGTGTAATCACTGTCCTGGCCACGATGGGCAATTCCAGCAGTGGGAAGTAGACATATCCATTTCACTGATATCTGGAAGTAAATACCAGTCTCAAAAGTATTATTTGAACAATCTGTACATGCTGTATTTTTTGTGTTTATGTAGTTATCGTTTTTAACTGTAGATATTGTGGGGTAGGAGGAATGGATTAAATGTTTGAAAAACATTTGAGAATTAGAATTTCCCATGGATTCTGAAAGATGATTTAAATTTGAATAATCTGCAAGAAGTACTGTTGGGTTCTACCTTACCTGATGTAATTGAAGTTATTGTCAAAATATGACATAAAAACAAAGAAGTTGTAAAAACTGACCAGCTGAGGCAGCATCCACGAGGAGAGAGCAAGAAACAGATTTAATGTTTCAATAAGGTAGACTGTAGAATTTACAGTTTGGTAACCATTTTAGACTAACCAGTAAACATGCTCCCTTATGACTAACCAGCAATCCTCAAACTGCAGAGACATCGCTCCCATAAATCTTGTCTCATTAAAAATTATATTTGGTATCAGTACAACCTTAATACTGCAAGCTTAGAGGCTTTGCGTTTGAGTCATTTTTGTGACTTCCCTCATAAGTGAGACGGAGATTGGAGTATAACTCCAGTGAAGGATAAGGACATAATTAGGTCTGGGCCTTTTTTAGACAACACGAGGTTTGGAAGAGAGCTTCTTCAAGGAGCGCATCCTTGCAAGAGGATTCGCAGTAGGTTAAAATCTTCTAGGAGAAAGTGAGGACTGCAGATGCTGGAGATCAGAGCTGAAAATGTGTTGCTGGAAAAGCGCAGCAGGTCAGGCAGCATCCAAGGAACAGGAGAATCGACGTTTAGGGCATGAGCCTGAAGATCTCGACGTTTCTGAAGAAAGGCTCATGCCCGAAACGTCGATTCTCCTGCTCCTTGGATGCTGCCTGACCTGCTGCGCTTTTCCAGCAACACATTTTCAGCTCTGATCTCCAGCATCTGCAGTCCTCACTTTCTCCTAACACGAGGTTTGCCCAGGTCTGAAGATTGTGGTTGAAAGTTAGTGCCACACAAACACATCTGCATGGGTACAAGTTAAAAGTAAATTCATTCTCATCGATGTCACTCAAAATATTCTCCATCTCTTGCTTCTCTTGGGAAGATCAACCTCCACATTGATCTGCTGTTATTTCTACAATGAAAGGACTCCTATAGTGTTATTAGATAGTGAAGTCCAGGCTTTTTCACCCAGTGACAATGCTGGAATAGCTGTTTTGTGTCCAAAACACTTAAGGGACCTGACGGGGTAGAAGTGGAGAGGTTGTTACCCCATATGAGAGAGTACAGGACCAGAGTGTATAATCACTGAGTAAGGGCCCATCCATTTAGGACCAATCAGGAGGAATTTCTTCCAAGGGTAGTGAATCAAGTGTTATGGGGGAAAAGGCAGGAAAGCAGAGTTGAGGATTATCAGATCTGCCATAATTTCATTGGAACAGACTACATTGGGGAGACTGGGCGCCTCCTAGCAGAGCGCTTTAGGGAACATCTCCGAGACACCCGCACCAATCAACCAAACCGCCCCGTGGCCCAACATTTCAACTCCCCCTCCCACTCTGCCGAGGACATGGAGGTCCTGGGCCTCCTTCACCGTCGCTCCCTCACCACCAGATGCCTGGAGGAAGAACGCCTCATCTTCCGCCTCTGAACACTTCAACCCCAGGGCATCAATGTGGACTTCAACAGCTTCCTCATTTCCCCTTCCCCACCTCATCCTAGTTTCAAACTTCCAGCTCAGCACTATCTCCTGGACTTGTCCGACCTGCCTATCTTCTTTTCCACCTATCCACTCCACCCTCTCCTCCTTGACCTATCACCTTCATCTCCTCCCCCACTCACCCATTGTACTCTATGCTACTCTCTCCCCACCCCCACCCTCCTCTAGCTTATCTCTCCACACTTCAGGCTCACTGCCTTTATTCCTGATGAAGGGCTTTTGCCTGAAACGTCGATTTCGCTGCTCGTTGGATGCTATCTGAACTGCTGTGCTCTTCCAGCACCACTAATCTAGTATTTGGTTTTCAGCATCTGCAGTCATTGTTTTTACCTAGTTGGGTTGAGTGGCCTACTTCCTGTCCTGGGTCATGAGATCCAAATTAGGTTGATGCAGATTAGGGGTGGAATGCAGACTGGGGTTAACAATTCCAAAAGTTAATTAACATGTTAAATTTTTGCTTCAATTTAGATTTTGAAGATATTGAAGGGGAAAATTGTGGTGGGCCATGCATTGCACAATGACTTTAAAGCACTGAAATATTTTCATCCAAAATCTCTGGTAAGGGACACGTGTAAAATCCCATTGTTGAAGAGGAAGGTTGGTTTTCCTGAAAGAGAATCCGTTTCCCTGAAGAATCTGGCAAAGCTACTTTTGGGTAAAAGCATCCAGGTGAGTATGTGAACTGACTATTCTTTTACTCTGGGAGTTCAGTTGCAGAAAGTGGGAGTACAAAGTGCAGCAGAGCTGGAACACACGAAACATCCAGGTGGCGGTAAACCTTGGGCTCTTTTCTACCTCACCGCTGTTTTTCTGCAATATTTCCATATCCTTTGGTGTCTTGGAAGTTTATATTGATTTGACTTGCTGTACTTAATGACTGTAACTGAATTTCTCCACTGCCTTTGGGGTAGAAAATTCTAAAGATGCACCGCCCCCGAGTGGCGAAATTCTTCCTGCTTGTATCCTAAGTTACCTGCCTCTTCTGAAACAGCCCTTGTTCTAGATCCCTACAACATCCTTACCAGCATCTACCCTGTCAAACCTTGTAAGAATTTTGTATGATTTAGTTAGATCACGTCTCATTCTTCTAACCTCTAAGGAATACAGGCCCAGTCTTCCTAATCTCTCCTTGGACAATTCCAAGTGTGAACCTTGCACACTATGTGATGAGTAACCCTTCCTTAATTAAGGAGACCAAAACCCCAGGTATGATCTTGTCAAGACTCAACAAAAACGTTACATTTAGATTGTGCTTGTAAAATCTTAGTATGCTCTCCTCAGTGGATTATTGTTGAAGTGCAGCTGGGTAAATGTAATTTCCAGACGGTACTTCCACCTCAACTAGAGAAGGTTTCATTCTAACTTCTCATCTCTTTTTCTCTCGCAAACCCGTGAATAAAATTCAGTCACCTCCAACATGGATTATCTCTCTGCTACTGTACTGAAATTTTGCCTTGGTTTTGCATTCTAATCCTAGAGTGGGGCTTCAACACACATTACAGGCTCAGAGATTAGTGTTACTAATAGACCACATGGGGAACTTACTGGTTCGACATAACGTGTAACGTTCCCTCTAAGCTGCACGCACACACAGCAGTTGCAAAGTTCCACAATATCCAATTGCATTGACTTGGGCTCAGGAGGTTGCTGCCATGCACAGACTTCTGAAGCCTGTACAGCAAGAAAGAAAACTAGAGGGTATGTTGATAATGTGTGTGCATTTTTGCCCTCCATTGAGAGTTCTGCTTCATTCACCCATGAATGTTCCTGTTTTCATCTACACCTTGTTGACAAATAGCTGCCTCCATGAAACAAATCTGCTTCTTCAAAGTGTTTCTGCAGGATGTTTGCCTGATACCGGGCAATTTTGCAAACAGCGTTTCACTTTCTTATCAAAATAAAACCTGTGTGTCAGGCAAGAAGGCCTCTCCGACCTGGCGCTGGCATCTGTAGAGTGTGGGTGACTGGTGTGATCAGTATAAGATTTTATTGTGGTACTGTTGAAGTGCCTGTTGCCACTTGTCAAACCTAATGTATGTGAACTGAGCACTTGGATAAGGTAATGTATGTTGTTGGTTTTGTTTGCACTTGTAGATCTATGCGCCATCAATTGGCACTTTAGGGGCAGAGGTGGGTCTTTTAGGAGGAATGAAGTTGGGGAAATAATTTTTTCCTTAAATTGCTGTCATTTGTTCTTGTTGTGGCAGGTTGGTCACGATGGGCACTGTTCTGTGGAGGATGCCTGCACCTCAATGGAGTTGTATCAACGAGTGGAGAGTCAGTGGGAACAAAAACTGTGCGATCAGTTGTCGGTAGCAAATGAACAAGTGGCTTCTGAAACAAACTTTGAAATCAGTCAATACATGGATGACCAATATTGGCCCACTGATCTTCACCAGAACAGTAAATGGTCTGAGCATACATACATTCCTCAGCTTTCGCAATCACCAGCAAAGTTGAAGACTCTTGCAGCAGTCTAAACACTTGAGGTCATGGGTGCCATCTCTTGGTTTCATTGTTCTCAGGTCTTTGCAGCTACTAGCCAATGCCACACATGGTTAGCTCTCCCTCACCCTGGTGATCTTTACCAATGCAGTTGATCAAATGCGGTTGCTAATGGTCACAAATGGAGATCCACTGATTCAGCCTATGTCTGGAGTTCTTTATAAGATCTTTTTGTAATGTGTGGCTCAATACAATGCAAAATGGTGTGGTTCACAACCTGAGGTGTCTGAACACAAAGGAGCATGGATGTTGCATTGTGTCTTGTTCTTCCATACGTGCGACCTATATAAAAATTCAGATGTGGAACAGTCCCAATGCTGTAAATGGCGGGGGACTATAAAATTGTTCTAAGATAACAGGATGCTGAATGTTGTCCTGAAATAATTCCTGAGGCCAATAATCGGGGCTCAGTTGAGGAGTCCTGCATTTTGTAGCCTCACTTTACCCCACCCAATCAGGCCACTGCTGCTAATTATTTTACACTTGTCTTGTTGTTTAATTTGTATATAAGTTTATGACTTAGAGGTGCCGGTGTTGGAAAGGGGTGTACAAAGTTAAAAATCACACAACACCAGGTTATAGTCCAACAGGTTTAATTGGAAGACGCTCCTTCATCGGGTGGTAGGTCGTCAGGTCTATCACCTGATGAAGGAGCGTCGCTCCGAAAGCTAGTGTGCTTCCAATTAAACCTGTTGGACTATAACCTGGTGTAGTGTGATTTTTAACTTTATATAAGTTTAAGCCTCGTTTATTTCCCCAGAATGATACCTTATTTACCACTTAATGTATGTCTTCTAAACTCCTCCTTCACCAGGGCATTATTCTCCACTCTGTCTGTTTTGAAGGGAATTGCAGGTTAAATGGAGCAGAATGTTTGCCCCTCCCCCGTGACATCAGTGGGGCAGTGGTTTGTGGGTATCATTCCCCATTGATGATCTCATATGAGAGGAGTTCTATACAAAATGTCTACTTCGAGGCTGTCTTACCGGTATAATTCAGACCAGCAAAGCATGATGCAGAAAGCAGTAAGTGTACAGGACCAGTCACTTCAGTAAATGGTAAATTAACACACAATGGGTAAAGATCTGCTAGTTTTGAGAGGGAGTGGAGATAGGCTTTGCATGGTACGTTTTTTGTAATTGAACTTTAATGCCACTGTTTTGTCGATTAATGATGGACATTTCAGTCAACTAGAAACTGCTTGGCTCATTATTAGCTCATCACTGGAGTTCTAGAATCCCAGTTTCTCCATTTTGTTCTTTTGAACTTTTCCCTTGAATTTAATTTCCCCTCAACTGTCAACAGGTTCACAGGCATATGTATTCCACGTTCTAGTTTTGCTGTCTCATTTCTGTGGCTGCAAAGGGTTTCAAATATGTGAAAACGAACACAAATAATAACACTAAGAATCTACGGAAGTATTCTACTTAAAAACTTGTGGTCTGAAAACTTTGGTGTGAAAAGTTGCAGCCTTGAGTTCCTGCTGTGTAAACATTCCTAGTTTTTGGGGTCAGATGTTGTGTGTGAAGACTCTTGCTTGGGTGGGGGGAGGGGAGAGGTGTGGGGTGTAGAAATGGAAAAGTATGAAGGCCTACACAGACCCACTTTTGTTTCTTGTGCCATTCCATTTATTGTGACACACCTTATTGAGAAAGTCACGTGCGCTCAGAGGCAGCTCTTCAGCTGAGGCCTGATTTCCTCAGATGAATGTTAAATATCCCATTGCAGTATTTGAAGAACAATAGGTGAGGGGTGGGTGGGGTTTCACCCACTACCTTGATTTAATCTTGTGGTGGGGAAGGAAAGATACTTGGAGCAGTGGGGGAATATGGGGGAGAGGGGAAACACATTAATTTACTGGCATTTTGTCACATAGCTTCTTCCTGTGCTCAAAAGTGCTTGCCGCTACACCGCCATTGGTTATCAAAATAACTACCTGAATGTAAAGAGTTTTAAAGTATTGCTGAGAGATGTGATAATGCAGAGCTTCCTTTGGGATGACTATGATGCATCAAGTAGCACTGTTAGCTTTCTGTCATGTGAATGTGGGCAAAGTCCTGTCCCAGCGATTTCACGGTTCTATGATGCTACATTCCTTTGGTGCCCTGGCTAATACTATATATGTAGTACATAACCATCATCTACAAACAAATGATCTGGTCATTATCACATTGCTGATGGTACTAGATTAGATTAGATTACTTTCGGAAACTAGTTGGCATACTTCCTCCATTACAGCATTTTAAAACTGCATCATTGGTTGTGAAGCATTTTGGGACCTGCTGAGTTATGAAATCCACTATTGAAATAATTTTTTTTTTAAACATTCAACTTAATTGTAGTGTAGTCTGCTCTTTATTTTTTTCATAGGTTGTTTCTTTAGGTTGAAGACTTACAAAACCAGTTTAGAACTTACTCCAAACAATTAATATCAGCTTATTATCCAGGAGGATGAAGCTAACACCATGCCTGGCTGTAGCTGTGTGATTTGATTTCTAAGAATTTCTAGCACTCATCTACGGTGGTTTGCATGCCTTATTGGTTGCTCTGATAGCTCCACAAATTCTCATGTGTTTTTTGCAGCTTACTGCATCATGGTGCAAGCTTTTTTTTGGTGTGTTCTGTTGGTTTCATTGGTAATCTCTGTGCAGCATTGCGCCAAATTCTGACATGCTAATACTAGATTAGGAAGTGCATTGGAATCAACAAACCAGTGTTATCATTCCCTTTTGGTGCTTATTTGACTATTCACCATGTCGACCCTGCCTGACCTGCCCCCAAGAAAACAATGGTGAAGTTTTCCACTGTTGAGTACTTCAGCAGTAACTTCCCACATTTATGAAGGCGGCACTTGTGTGAGATTGCAGGACTCCAGCATCCTATACTCGATTGAGTTGGTGACTTCCGAGCTGGGACGTAAACTCAATTGGAAGTGTTCATAGTTGCCTTTCATGAATAATTGAACATTAATGATAAAGAAGGCCCCTGGCTCACCCAGAAGGGAGCAGGCACTGTCCATTATTCCATTTAACAGGATTTTGTTTCATGTGATTAATTTGTTATTCGTCATAGCAATTCATTACAACTTGATCACTCTGTGACAAGAGAATTCCTGACTTAAGTCCAAATGTTTATGGTTCACTACTTGCAACTTGTTCATCCCGTGATTGGAAAGCTGAAACATTTGGTTTGTTTTGGAAGAATCTGTCATGTGGCTGTTGGACAATAAATTATTTTCAAACAATTGGTCATTCTCTTTCTTATCCTGTCAGATATTTGGATTTTAATTGCATATCATCTTTCTTACACCTGCCTCATCTCTGGATTTTCATTAGAACTTTGAAGACCAGGGCCATACTCGCTGGTACAGCTATGCTATATGGGAAGAAAGGTGTAACTTGTGGGTCTTAATTTGAGGTTAATAGTAGTACAAAACAAACCTTCCAGAAGAATAACTAGTTTATCAAAGGAAACTTATTGTATTCACAGTGAGTGAGTTTGTTATTGAGTGACCTAGTTGTCTTTTGTCTACACCAGAGCTGACATAGGTCTTGAATATCAGTGTGTCCTGTTACTCTTGATTTGGAGACTATAGCAATTCCTGCTACCTTAGCTTGGGGCTAATTGGTTATGCCAAGGAGTTGGAGGCAATGAGGGAAGTGCAAGTATTAACCATGTGGAACAGGCAGTGATAAACTGCTTGATGTCGAACTGAGCTGGGAGACTGGTGATTGAAGTATAGTCAGATTGGGTAGAACTGTGCTGATTAATGAGTTTAGACTCTTGCACCCCCAGAATCAATGGAACTGGAGCAGGATCTCCATTTGATTTCATGGCACATCAACCCAGCCACCTCAGACTGTTATGTTGATTTTAGAAGTTAAGAATTTCTTTGAAACTGTTAAGAGGTTGTTGGTTCTACAAGTGTCAACTCCACCCATCTGAGCTCTTCATCTTTCTGTTGGGATCTACCTGAAAAGCATGTTCTCATCAGTGATACCAATGTCAGTCATTTTCCTGAGTGGAGTTGAATCATACCAATGCTGGAAAACACATTCCAATTGAATATCAGATAATGTACATTCAAGCGCTGCATAGTTACGCACCATTCTTTAGCAAGGCCCAAATTTGTTGCCCGTCCCTAATTGCCTTTGAACTGAGTGACTTGCTTGGCCTTTTTAAATAGGAACTTTAGTCAATCGCATTTCTATGAGTCTGGACTCTGATGTAGACCATGCTGCATTAGAACAGCAGCTTTCCTTCTCTAAAGCAGATTAGACAACTAGAAGGTTTTTCGTGACAATGATAGTTTCCGAAATAGTGACACAAAACAAATTTTCAGATTTGAAATTCCACCAGCTATCACAGTGGGATTTCAACTTGTATCCCCAGAGGATTTGCCTCAACCTCTGGTTTACTAGTCCTTTGATGTTACACTAGATCTCTACCAGTAAGGGTCAGTACTTTATTACTGCTTTTTATCACTGTGACCCAATTTCAAGCTTGAAAACTTTCACGACCCCTTGATGAGGGAGGGGGCAAAGACCTATTAGAGCAGGCAGATGGTGAACGTTGGCCATTTTTGTCTTGAAGATCATCAAAATGTGCAGCTTGCAAACCTCACTTTGGAGAATCCTCATGTATGCGCTTGCCAGTTAGGAACTGGATTAAAACTCCAAATTAATTTCATCATCATACACACAACCAATGAAAAGGAAACCTTTGAGGCAAGTGAGTTCAGATTAGACTTGATTTTAAATCTTAGAAGTGAAATTCAGCTCCAGAACATAGGAATGCAAGTAGCCATTAAACTGTTGAACCTGATCCACCACCACTTAGTAAATTACACTCGATCCTTGCATTATTTATTCATCTCCATTTTGCTTGATTATCTTATCTGATACAATTCTATTATAGAGTCATAGAGAGGTACAGCACGGAAACAGACCCTTCGCTCCAACTGGTCCATGCCAACCAGATATCCAAACCTAGTCCCATTTGCCAGCACTTACCCATATCCCTCTAAACCTTACCTGTTCACATCCCACCCAGATGCCTTTCAAATGCTGTAACTACCAGCTTCCACCACTTCCTCTGGCACCTCATTCCATACACGTACCTTTGAAAGTGTTTCCTGATTCCTAAATGGCCTGGATATGATTTTAAGATCCTATTACCTTGTTCAGGGTTCCCCCACTAAATAAGGTACATTTCTCTTGATATACCTCCTGTGCCCTCCCAAATATGTTAATCTAATTTAAACGCTTACATCGATTGCTTCACAATTCTCAATGTATTGAACTGTGCAGCCACCCCTGTCCCAACTCTCAAATGCTGATGGGTTTTTGGTAATTTCTCATTGTCGAATGGTTAGAATAGTGGATAAACAATCCAAGCATTGAAATGTTCAAACCCCATTGTGATGCTAGAATTAGGTAAATTTGATAGTTTGTGGGTAACACAGAAAGAGTGATTGTGGAGGCTACTGTATTGTTCATGGTGATTGGTTGATAATTTGTATTAAACCAGAGTTCAGAAGAGGAAATCTTCATTCTGGAGGATGTCGGATCACATTCAGTATTGACCGGTACAACAAGATACATGGCAGTAATGGTATTCAGCATCAGACAGGCTGCTTCACAGTCGGTACTGATAGTACCAGTCTGAATGATTCAGTCCTGTCAAAAACTGGTACCATTCCAATAAATGTCAGCCCCACAGAGTGGTGGCTGTGTGGAATGCTCTGCCTCAGAGGGCAGTGGAGGCTCAGTCTCTGGATTCATTTAAGAAAGAGTTGGATAGAGCTCTCGAGGATAGTGGAATCAAGGGTTATGGAGATAAGGCAGAACAGGATACTGATCAAGGATGATCAGCCATGATCATATTGGATAGTGGTGCAGATTCGAAGGGCAGAATAGTCTACTCCTGCACCTATTGTCATTGGCCTTGTACTTTCAATCTATTGAGTACAATTTGTACAGATAATAAATGGAGATACATTCTGACCTTTTCATATTTGCTTAGCTCAGAGTTGAAGATCCTTGTTTGGCTCCACTCTCAACTCAATGTCACCATGACACCCCCACATGATCTTCTCATTCATCTCCAACTCCACCTCTCCTTGACCATCAAAACTATAATCCATACATCCACCTGCAACATGCCTAAAGGGATAGACAGGGCCGATACAGGTAAGACATTTCCCCTGGTTGGGGAGTCTAGAACTATGGGCCACAATTTCAAAATAAGGGGAAATCACGTGGAACCAGGATGAGGAGAATTCTTTTTGTTCAGAGGATTGTGAATCTTGAGTCCTCTACACAAGAAATCAGTGAAAGCTTCGTCTTTGATTAAGTTTAAAATAAAGATTAATAGATTTCTAAATACCAGTGCTTTTAAAAAGATACGGAGATAGTGTGGGGAGGAAAACATTAAAGTGCAGGATGAGCCATTATGGTATTGAGTGGCTGAGCAGGATGGACAGGCAAATTACTTAACTCCTGCTTCTATGATAAAGATCTAGAATGCATTGCCTGTGAGTGTGATGGAGTAAGATTCAAATAATACATTCAAAAGAGAGTTAGACTGTAATCTGAAAAGGAAGAATGTAGAGGGTAACAGAGAGGAGGTAGGGGAATGGCATAAAGTGAATGCTTGTTAGAGAGCCAGTGTACACAAGATGGGCCAAATGGCCTCCTGCACCATAATGATTCTGTGATCACACCGTAACCAAACCCTCTGTCTCTCCTGCTTGTTTCATTATTTTTGTTTACATTCATAGTTTGACCAGTTCTACACCTGTATAGTATCATAAGTAACTCATGGCAAACATTATATGCATTATAATAAAATTGCAATTAGAAATGTTGATCATCCAAACGTTGATTGTCTATTCTGCAGCAATCACGTTTATGTAGGGCTGGAACATGGAGTAAATGTTTTAGATTGCTCAGAGGCTAAAATTGAAAGAATGGGTCACACATAGAACAAACATTGTGAACAAAAGTGTTATTTCTTCACACAGTTTACTCTTAAATCAAGTTTGCATGTTCATAACCTCAGAAGCAACTGCCTGATCCATAGATTAGAATCAGAATTACATGTTTGACCTCCTTGCCTGCTGCAGTATGGTCAAAACTATATATCTGGTTTATCAACCTACTGCAATCTTTCTACCTTTGCATTACAGTAACTTCTGTGAGAACCATTGAGTTACTTGGACAAGAAACAATCAGCTCAGTAATACATCAAGCATGTTTCTTTAGAATGAGATGTTATACTTGAAGTGATTATAATGTGGTCAGCCAGGTGGACCTGATAGAATATGATTTGCCTGATTGCCGGATTGTTGTCAGGGCCCAGAGCCTTTGCAGTATCCAGTGCCTCCACCGTTTCGTGATTTTACATGGAGTGAATCGAATTGGCTGAAGTCTGGTATCTGTAATGCTGGGACCACTGGAGGAGACTGAGATGGATCATCCACTTGGCACTTCTGGCTGAAGATTGCTGTGAATGCTTTAGCCTTATCTTTTGCACTGGTGTGCTGGGTTCTTCCATCATTGAGGAGGGGGGTATTTGTGGACCGTCCTCTTCCAGTGAGTTGTTCAATTGTCCACCACTATTTACGACTGGATGCAGCAGGACTGCAGAGCTCAGATCTGTCTACCAGTTGCTGCTTAGTAGCCCTGTTTGGCATGCAAGTAGTCCTGTTTGGTGACTTCACCAGGTTGACACCTCATCTTCTGGTGTGCCTGGTGCTGCTTCTGGCATGGCCTGCTGCACTCTCCATTGACCAGGGTTGATCCCCTGGCTTAATGGTAATGGTTGAGTGGGGGATATGTCGGGCCAGGAGGCCACAGATTGTGTTGGAGTACAATTCTGCTGCTGTTGATGGCCCACAGTGCCTCATGGATGTCCAGTCTTGAGTTGCTAGATCTGTTTGAAGTCTGCCCTATTTAGCACGGTGATAGTGCCACACAATGGGAGGGTAGTCTGAATGTGAAGGTGGGACTTCATCTCCACAAAGACTGATCAGTGGTCGCTCTTACCAATACTGTCATGGACATTTGCATCTGCAGCTGGAGATTGGTAAGAATGAGATCAAATATATTTTCCGTCTTGGTTCCCTCACCACCAGCTGCAAACCCAGGCTAGCAATTATGTCTTTCAGATCCTGACCAGCTCAATCTGTAGGACTGCCACTGAGCCACTCTTGGTGGTGGACATTGAATCCCCCAGCCAGAGTACATTTCATGCCTTTGCCATCCTCAGTGCTTCCTCCAAGTGTTGTCCAGCATGGAGGAGTACTGATTCATTAGGCAAGGGAGGACAGTACATGATGATCAGCAGGAGGTTTCCTTACCCATGTTTAACGTGATGCCACAAGACTTCATGGGGTCAAGAGTCAATGTTGAGGACTCCCAGAGCAACTCCCTCCTGAATGTATCCCACTGTGCCGCCATCTCTGCTGGGTCTGTCCTACCAGTGCGACAGAACATATCAGAGATGGTGATGGTGGTACCTGAGACATTTTCTGTCAGGTATGATTCCATGACTCTGATAGTGCCAATTTTGGAACTAGCCCCTAGATGTTAGTGAGGAGGACTTTGCAGGGTTGACAGGACTGTTTCAGCTGTTGTCTTTTCCAGTGCCAAGCAAAGGTCACCACAGATACAGGCCAAACTCCACTAGGATCATGCAGGGGTGTCCAAAATGAAGATGTTGGTGAGAAGTTATGTCTGGCGGCCAGGATTGGATGTAGGCATAGCTGCATTTCTGGGGCAGTGCCCAGAGTTCCAACAAGGACAAAGATTATCGCAGTAGCTCCTCCATATTTGTGGGAATGGCCAAGTAAACCCTGGACTCAGTTACATGTCAACTATGCAGATCCTTTCATGGGCTCAATGTTCTTGATCATTGTGGATGCCCATGCAAAGTGGCTGGATGTACATAGAGTTCATTCACGAAACACGGGGATGACAATAGAAAAACTGCACATGTCCTTTGCAATACACGGGCTCCTGGAAGTGTTGGTCACAGATAATGGGTCACCATTTACCAGCAGGGAATTTGAGTATTTCCTAAAGTCAAATGGTATCCATCATATAAAGATGGCTCCATATCATCCACCATCCAATGGTCTGGAGGAAAGAACAGTCCAAACTTTGAAAGCAGGCTTAAAGAAACAGCCTACAGCTTCACTAGACACCAAACTGTCCCTGTTCCTGATTGATTATATGACAACCCTTCACACAACTATAGGGACAGCTCCCGCAGTGTTGTGAATGGGGCGAAGACTCCGCACCAAGTTAAATCTTATCTTTCCAAACCTGGGATGGGGAGAGGGTGAAACAGCATCAAGACCACCATGGCCCAACACAAGATCTGTCCAAGTAAGAGAGACAGTATACTTCAAGGGATGAGGTTTGGTGCCAAAACCAGGGCGTGGTCGCTGCAGGGTCAGGTACAATGTTCGGGTCGGTGAGGCAGTCCTGAACAAGCATGTGGACTACATAAAAGCTGCAAACTCACAAATGAGGTAGAATCCAAACATTACCAGGCCTGTCAGAACAGCCAAAAAGGCTCTCACTTAGACAGATCTTGTGTTGGGCCATGGTGGTCTTGATGCTGTTTCACCCTCCCACACCCCCTCACCCCAAGTCCGGGAAGAAAAGATTTAACTTGGTGCGGAGTCTTCTCCCCATTCATGCGGTCTCCCCTTCCATCTGGTGTTGAAGAAAACTTGCAGTCCAAGATGGACACAACGGATGTCGCAGCCTCACACCTTTACCATTTGAAGAAGAGGATGAATTTCTTTTGACACACTCCAGATGCAAGGGCCCGGTACACGCTGCCCGTTTCTGAGGATGAGATGGAGGAGCTGGACCCGGTGCAAAAATGCTCCAGGAGAAGCTACAAGAAAAAAATACGCCTGGGTCCCAGACTTAGAGAAGCAGGGATGTAGCGATTGTAACGAGATCAGCCAAGTGGACCTCAGAGAATATGAGTTTCCTGATTGGTTCAATGAGGGAGCCCTGGCTGACAGATATAAATACGAGTGTCAGAGGTTCTGTTCATTCTGCGAGCTGACTCTGAGGAAGCCAATCCAGTGTCAAGGACTCTGCACGAGTAAGTAAAGGGTGACTTGGTGACGAAATACTGGCCCCTGTACAGTTATTTCAATACCCTGTCTCCTCTGTCAGGTGAATGTAAAAAATTCCAATGGTACCGTATGGTTGAGTACTGGGAGTGTTACCCTGATTCAGTTTTCTATTAAAATTTTCAAATCGTAGTTTCCTTTTCCTGTCTTACCTGTGTTGGTTAATGCAAATACCAGGTTAATTCACTTGGTTCAGTACCAATGATGGATTAAAATTATCTGAAGTCATGGATATTTTTCACAAACCCCAAAGTACCATGTTTCTTAGATTTGAGAACATTTCTTTCACAGAGGTACAGCTTCAAAATACATTTGCCAACTGCATGATTTATCTTCTTACGATTATACATGTGATAACTGTGAAGGGAATTCCTGATGAAGGACTTTTGCCCAAAGCACGATTCTCCTGCTCCTCGGATGCTGCCTGACTTGCTGTGCTTTTCCAGCACCACTCTAATCTCCAGCCTCTGCAGTACCCACTTCTGCCTAGCTGTGAAGAGAGCTGTTCAGACAGTGCCCTTGAACACTGCTGTACTCCTCTGCTTGTAAAGATGAGACAAAGCTTTAACTGTCTGGTATGTTAAAATTGTAGTCATCCTACACCTCAAACCCATTGAATTATAGACTCTACTCTGAAACTGTACAACAGGACTGAGTGACTTCTCAAACAAAGACTGGAAGCAATATTTGCCCATTGGTCAAGCATAGCAATGTGATCAGGGCATCCTAATATAGACAGTTCTTGTGCAGTACCACAGAAGAAAATATTTTTTCTGAAGCTTTTTGTCTTGCTTTCATCAGGACAAGAAATCACAAGAAACATCAATATAAAGGGAAACAATATTTTGAGACTACATTAGAAATGTGTTTTGATTGATTGACAAATCAACTCTGATTGCTAAAGGTGTTGCCATGGAGAATGCGCCAGCGAGGTGATGACTGAGAATTAACTACCAAAGTTTTGTTTACATTTGTCTTGTCCAATCAGAATCAGGTTGCATGGTGATTCTACAGTTCGCAAAGAAGCACCTGTAAAACAAATGTGGAAAGACTGTACAAATCGATAAGCTATTTATATATCTAGTTTTAACCAAACTGCAACTAGCAAGGAGGGCTAACGTAATAAGATATGTAATTCAGTTCAGAATGCCAGTTTAAGGATCAGACAGTTGCTTCTGAGAACTATTAGAGTCTGTGGTGACAATGAATAATGGATAAGAGTGAAAGGGATTGGGAGCAGGACCTATTTGAGTAGGGTGTAGTGATTTGTTCATGTATGGAGGATGAAATGTTCAACTTCTTGAATACCAGCAGAGAGATAGCTGGGGACAGAGGAAGAGGAAGCTCAACTGATTAAGCCTGCAAGCCCCCTCCCCTCAAGCAATGGACTTGTGACATTAAACAACTTGTGACATGTTGTTCCTCACTATTAGCTGAGATGTACTACATCATAGGAACATGGGAAGTTAGGAAAATGGGGAGAGGATGAGGCCATTTAACCCATCAAGCCTTTTCTACCACTCAACTATATTTTGGCTCTGAAATGTCTCATAACTTAATCTACCCAGTTTGTTCTGTAATCCTTAAATCCTTTGCCTCACAAAAAAAAGTTTTAAAATTTCCAATTGATGCCCAGATCGCAACAGCTTCATGGGACAGTGAGATCCAGATTTCCAACAGCTTTAGTGTCAAAACGTACTTCCTGATATCACCTCTGAATGTTTCAGTTCTAAGTTTTTAGGGTTATCCTCTGTTGCCCTGGTTTCCCTCAGTCACCGGAGCTCAGCACAGACTTGGGACAGACGCCCACAATCTGACTTCTGCTCTCTGGTTGGCATGACTCAGCAGCAGTACCATGTAGTGCATTAAACTAATGAGATGTCAAGGGAACAGGATGTCAACCATATACAATCAGAAAAAAAGCAAGCAAGCTATAAAGGTGGTAAGACGAATGGGGCTTGAAAAGGGAAGAAAGTATGGACTGAAACAAAAATTGACAATGCTGCAATGCAAAGTAGGCCCACTGGGACTTGCAGCCAGTAAGATAGGATTTCCTGACAGGGCAATGGGACCCTTTGTCAAAATCCCATCCTGCTCAGGAAAATTATGCCTAAAACATATCTTCTTTCGATCGTCTCTTGCGTTCCCTGTGAGTGTGTCACTAATTGATTGGGCATTTGGATGGCAGCTTTCCAGGGAAAGATTACACCCTAGGCCTCTGCATTAAAATGAAACCAAATATTTTTGAAAAAGACGACTTTGTGCATGATCATGCCATGGAATACCATCAGAAAGATAAACAAATAAACCAGCAGTGTAACCATGAGCAGTGTTGAGGTGTAAGTGTACTTCAGCTCTGTTGCTAATGCAGTGTCATGCTGTCATTTCACAGAGCAGGAAATAGTGACACATCGTTTAAAGCTGCTCTGTTGAAATTGTGTTTTTGTTTGTGTTTTGACTCCAGGCCGGTATCCAGTACAAAGGTGACGCCCTCGAACTTGACTAGGCGGATGAGGAATTGTTTAAAAGAGGAAGATAAAGCTGCTGTTTTGTTTTCAGTTGGACACAGTTTGCAGAAGAGAGCTGTGTCTTGAGGGATTGAAAAATGATTGATCCCTCAAAGTATGTTGCCATTGATTGCGAGATGGTGGGACTTGGACCTAATGGCTTTGAGAGTGGCCTGGCACGGTGCAGCATTGTGGATTACAGTGGGACTGTGATCTACGACAAATTTATTAAGCCAGATGGGAAGATAACTGATTTCAGGACCCCTGTGAGTGGGATTCGTCCATTAGATATGGATACAGCTTTGCCGTATCCTGTCGCCAGGGAGGAGGTAGGCTTTGCATTATTGCCAATGTGAACAATATACTTGTAAAGATGTTGTAATTCACTCTCTGCTTGTAGCTCCCTTTCTTACAGGGAATTGTCTCTAAACAAAAGAGTAACTAGGATCCATTTAACTGAGAGATGTAGTGAGGACAGCATAGTGGTTCAGAGTTTAGAACTGCTGCCATATATTCTCCTCATGTCTGTGTGGGTTTCCTCCCCAGTCTAAAGGTGTGCGGGTTAGTTGGCCATACTAAATTGCCCATTGTGTCCAATAGGAATAGCCATAGGAAATGTGGGGATATAGGACTAGGGCAGAGGGGGTAGGTCTGGGCAGGATGCTCTTTGAAAGGTCGGTGTGGACTCAATAGGCCAAATGGCCTATTTCCATACTGTAGGCATTCTGTGATTCTATAAAGACATTTCAATTGTGAAATGTTCACTGACATTGTAGAGGTTAAAAGAGCTAAGTGGTAACAGGTTTGGGTTTTAAAAGCTTATGCTATTGAAGATGTTGAGAATTGATTTGTAAATTGGAAGAGGAGCCGTGATTTTTTAAAAGTTTGCTAATGATATAAAACTGAGGGGAGGAAGCCCCCTCAAATAATAGGCAACAAGTCGATCAAACTGAGAGGGCAAAGTACAAGCCAGAGGATTGGGTTAGCAAAACAATTGTTGTTTACTGAGGACAAATGCAGGTAAGTGAGACACGATCAGTGTCAAAATGCATGGTAATACAAGACAAATGCCATTATCTTCTCAAGGCCATTGGGGTGGGCAACAAATGCTGGCCTTGCCAGTGACACATCACACAGTTTCAGTTTCAGTTTCACTGAATGAGTGACCGTGTAATTTGTCATAAGGTGTGTTTTTAATTGGTTTTGAGGAAACGAAACTCAGAGTCCGATGTGAAACTGACAACACTACAGTGGTGTTACAAAGCAGAGGTTGATCCCTCTCTGAAAATTAAAACTGAAACACCCAAAGAGGAGTGTCTGACCGTACAATCTGTCAAAAGGGTGTGGAAATTGGTGAAATAGGAGGCCGTCTGGGATGTTCGAGGCTGGAGTTGCTCCTCCTGGGAGCAGATGTGGCAGAGCTGCTGGAATTGGGAGGAAGCGATCATGGTTTTACAGGAGCGGGGGTGGTAGGTAGCTGCTACTTCAAACCCACTGACTCCCACAGCTACCTCGACTACAACTCCTCCCACCCCTCTCCTTTAAAGATGTTATCCCTTACTCCCAATTCCTCCATTTCCACTGTATCTGCTCCCAATTTCACTCCAGGACACCCCAGCGGGCCTCATATTTCCCTACCCATGTGGTCGATGATGCCCTCCAGCACCTCTCCTCCACTTCCTGCACCCCTACCCTTGAACCCCACCTCTCCAACTGCAACAAGGATAGAACCCCCGGGTCCTCACTTTCCATCCCACTATTCAGCGCATTGTCCTCCACCATTTTGGCTATTTACAATCAGACCTCCACCACCAGAGATATATTTCCCTCCCCACCCCTATCAGTGGATATATTTCCCTGCCCACCTCCACAGAGACTATACCCTCCAACACTCCCTCGTTAGGGCCACGGCCCTCCACCCATCCACCCTCCACTCACCTTCACTTGCCAGTGCAAGAGGTGTAAAACCTGCACCCACACCTTCCCCCTCACGTCCACCCAAGACCCCAAAGAATCCTTCCACATCTAGCAGAGATTTTCCTGCACCTCCAAACACCTCATCTACTGTGTGTGTTGCTCTCAATGTGGTATCCCCTACATTGGGGAGACAGGATGCCAGCTCACGAAACATTTCAGGGAACTTCTCTGGGACACAACACCAAACAGCCCCACTGTCCTCTGGCTGACCACTTCAACTACTCCTCCCACTCCACTGAGGACCTTCAAATCCTGGGCATCTTCCACCTCCAAATCCAGGCCACCTGACACCTGGAGAAAGAATGCCTCATCTTCCACCTTGGGACCCTCCAACCACACAGCATCAACATTGATTTCAACAGTTTCCTCATCTCCCCTCCCTCCACCTCATCCCAGATCCAACCTTCCAACTCGGCACCACCCACTTGAAACTGTCCTATTTGTCCATCTTCTTTCCCACCTATCCGTTCCACCCATCCCTCCAACCTACCACTATCATCCCTTACCTGCATCTACCTATCGCCTTCCCAGCTACTTCCCCTAACCCCATCCCCACCCTCCTATTTATCTCTCAGCCCCTTCCCCCCTCCCTCCCCCACATTCTTGAGGAAGGGCTTATGCCTGAAACATCAGTTCTCCTGCTGCTCGGATGCTGCCTGACCTCTGTGCCTTTCTAGCACCACACTTCTCAACTACAGTCCATGGTTGTACAATATGGCATTTCGATACAAATGGTTCAGTTAGGGTTGTCTGTGTACTAGCAAACTCAATCTGCTGCTCACCGACATCCATTTAATCTCTAAGCACAAAAAAAAACACCATCTTTCAAAGGGACCACACAATGCTTTTCACAAGTTTGTACACACCAAATTCTAGCTTCCTGCCTCCCAATCTACAGTTACTCTACCCAACTTCGCAATGAAGAGCGCTTGAAAACAAAAAGTTTAAGGTTTTGTTTTTGGGTTGAGAGAATTCCCCCAGCTAATGCCCCAAGCAAGGTTACACTGAAATGGGACTTGATCATTGGAAATATATGAGCCACCCATGGATAAGCCAAGAAAAAAAAGCAACACCAATAACATTTTAGAGGATGGTATTTGGGTCCTGAAGAGTCATTTTGATCTTGTAGCTTTGTCACTGTATGGAACATGCTAAACATTTCTGGTCATTATCCCATTTTGAGGCTTGACCTGGCATTAAAGAGAATACAGCAGAAAGGAAGGATGTGAAGGGAGCATCTGAACTTCAAGAAGGATAGATGTTTAGAATAACACGGGGCAGGAAGAAGATATTTGTTTCATCAGATCTGTGTTAGTGCTTTTGAGTGCAATCAGTTAATTTCATTACCTCACTGTTTCCCAATAGCCCAACAATTTCTATTTTCCTCCTTCAGAAATCTGACCGTCTTTTACAGGGGAGAAAAGATTGTAGGGAGGATGATAGTGAAGATCTCTGGATTGTAACAATAAATTTAGCCTTAATCATTTATCTGACCAACATTGTGAGTCTGGGCACTGACCCAAAGGGAAGATGTGTGGTCCATCTGAGTGAAGATTCTCCTTCAAGATTGAGCCTTCTCATCAAAGTTCTTGGACAATCCTTTAGCTCCTTTTTTTTTGAATCTGATAACTTATTGCAAATTTGGACTGCTCGCAATTTTACCCTCATTAATTTTACTGCGAGAATCGTCTTTACATTCAGTGAAAAATTCACAACTCTACAAGACCAGTCCAACAGTCTGATCCTCAGAAAGAAAACCAGCTGTGAAGATTGATGCTTCTGATAGCAAAGCAGTGAGCTTTCCTGTGTGTGGGGATCATGATAACCCCATCCTCCTATGGTCAGTGAGTTAGCCAAGATTTCTGGAGTAGACTTAGCTATGATCAATAGCCAATCAAATGTGAACCTGGCAAGTAACCACTTTCTGTTAAACTATACACAGATGAAAAAAAAACTATAGACAGATATCAACAAGAATTAGCAGCATCAAGGGATTTGAGGATTCTGCAGGAAAATGATGTTGAGATAGATCAGCAGATATTGAGTTGCAGAAAAGCTGGAGGGAGCGAATGGCCTTCTCCTCCTCTTTCCAATGTTTCTGTACAGTCGTTATCTGCAGGCACAATGGGCTGAGTGGCCTCTTTCCATACTGTATGGCTTAGAATCTTCAGAAGAGGAGGAATTGGGGAGGAAGCTGCAATTTACCGTTTGATGAGAGTTTTGTTTCTTAAGTATTTCAAAACATGTAAGTGCAATAATTATAATGAAGTCAGCCGGGTGTATCTCATATAACATGAGTTCCCTGATTGGGGTTGTTAATCTGGTCCAATGAGGGAGCCTTGGCTGACAACATGATCAGGAGTGTCAGACTTCCTGACACCCTGAGAGCTGGCTCTGAGAGAGCTGGATCAGTGTCAAGCGCTCTTCACTTGGTAATAAAAGGTGACGGGATACCGGTCTCTGTGGAGTTATTTCAGTAAGAACTTGGACCTAGGTTTGAGAGGTTTCTATTCAAAGCCTAGCTCATGACCAAGGCTAAATTCAGCTGAGACAAACTAAATCAGGAAGGATTATGGGTGTCAACTGTTGGTTTTAAAAGGTAGTAGCTTGTAAGAAGGTCGGAGATGGAGGGAGGTTCTGGACAAGAGATCAGTGAAAATTATGAGTTAGATTAGAACCTTCATGAGGTGATGTTTCTTGGTTTCCATGCATAAGTTTGCGAACTAAATGGAAAACTCAAGGTTCGAACAATTCCAATGCAATATTTTGACCAAAATATGTACAATACAAGAATATGATGTGGTCAAACATAATGATGCTGCTGGAGATGTACAAAGAGGTCACATTCTGTCTCCATATTATATAAAAGATGGCACATAGAACACTGGGTGAGATGCATAAACAGGTTTAATTGGATGAACAGAAAAGTAATGCATTTTGGTTAATCAGCTTGGAATTCCTTTCTCTGGAAATACTGGAGCAGTCTCACTGAGTTAACGAAGATTATGAAAGGCAGAGTAAATGTAGGGAAGGTGACCAGACCAAAAACAGGGGCATCACAAATATAGGACACTGGTAAATTCAGTTGAAAATTCAGGGGAGACTTGTTTATCCAGAGAGTGGTGAGAATGTGGAACTCACTCCTCAGTCAGTTGTTTGCATAGATCCTTTTTAGAGGAAGCTAGGTAAATACTTGAGGGAGAAGGATATAGAAAACTATGTAAAGTGGTTGGATAATAATAATATAAGACACTGTTAAACCTCAGCTAGAGTATTATGTACAATTCTGTTCACTACATTTTAGGAAGGGCGTGAATGTATTGGAGAGAGTGCAGAAGTGATTTACAAGAACAGTGAGGAATTTCACTGAAGAGGATAGAATAAAGAAGTTGAGTCTTTTGTCTTTGGAGAAAAGAAGGCTAAAAGGAAATCTGATAGATGATTTCAAAATCATGAGTGGACTGGATAGGTAGATAGGGAGAAGCTGTTCCCACTTGTAAAAGGAACACGGATGAGAGGACATAGATTTAAAGTAATCTGCAAAAGAAGCAAGGGTAATGTGAAGAAAAGCTTTATCACTCAGTGAGTAGTTGGGGTGTTGGATGGACTGCCTGGAAGTGTAGTGGAGGCAGGTGCAACTGAGGCATTGGATGACTATTTGGATAGAAATAGTGTTCAGGGGTATGGGGCAAAATCTGGAAGTTGGCACTTAGTAATGATAGGCAAAAGTGAAGACTGCAGATGCTGGAAACCAGAGTTTAGATCACAGTGGTGCTGAAAAAGCACAGCAGGTCAGGCAGCATCCGAGGAGCAGGAAAATTGACGTTTAGAGCAAAAGCCCTTCATCAGCCCTTCCTGAAGAAGGGCTTTTGCCCAAAATATCGATTTTCCTGCCCCTCGGATGCTGCCTGACCTGCTGTGTTTTTCCAGCGCCACTCTGATCTAAACTTAGTAATGATGATCATTTAAAGAGCCAATGCAAATACAATGAATTGAATGACCTCCCTTTATGCCCTAACACTCAGTGATTCTGGTTTTGAAGATAACATGACTTGTGCTGTTTAAGTGCCTGTTCTTTCTGCTAATTAGGTTTTCACCAATTTCATTCAGATTTTGAAGATTATACAAGGGAAAATTATTGTGGGCCATGATCCGAGATCTGACTTCCGGGTCCTGAAAACGGACATCTCAAATTATGCCATACGGGACACATCTTCATGCAAGTTACTGATCATGAAAGCAAGACTGAAAACCGACAGGCGTGCCTCGTTAAAAAGCCTCTGCCAGAACCTACTGGGGAAAAGGATACAGGTAAATGGCTGTTTGCTGTGTGTGACCTGAGACTATGAGCCCGCTGACAGGCGGGGGGCTCAGTGGTTAGCACTGCCTCCTCACAGCGCTAGAGACCCGGGTTCAATTCCCGCCTTGGGCAACTAGCTGTGTGGAGTTTGCACATTCTCCCCGTGGGTTTCCTCTGGGTGCTCGGGTTTCCTCCCACAGTCCAAAAAATGTGCAGGTTTAGTGAATTGGCCATGCTAAATTGCTACGTGGAGGGGTAAACTTAGGGGAATGGGTCTGGGTGGGTTAATCTTCGGAGAGTCGGTGTGGACTTGTTGGGCCGAAGGGCCTGTTTCCACACTATAAAGTAATCTAATCTAATCAGTTTAAAGAATTATTGAGTTTATTTCTAAACAGCACCATTGATGAGTCTACACTACCTGACCTACATTGGTTATAGAAGGCAGCTCACCATCACCTTGTCAAAGACAACTAGGAACTAGGGATGTATAATAAATGTTGGCCCAGCCAGTAAAGCTCACATTAAGGAAGATCAGATTTCAAGAAAGTCAGATGTTGGGTAGCCAGTATCAGCCTAAAGAACTTGAATGAAGTGCAATGTTAATTAACTCTGTTTCTCTCTCTCTAGATGCTGCCAGACCTGCTGAATTTCTCCAGCATTTTTCTGAGTTTATTTTGGTCTAAAAGTATTTTCAGATCCATTAGAGATTAGGTACAGAGTAAAGCTTTCACCCTATATTGTTCCATCAAGTATTCCCAAGATAAAGTTTGGTCTGTAGAACGCGGCACTGCCCCAGCAACATGCCTGAATCTTGTTTCAACTGAAGGTGCATTTGACAGAGCCAATGAGCACTTTCCACTCTAAGACCTCCACTGACTGCTGCAATCTTTTATTTTCCTTTAACAGGATAGCCACAAAGGACACTCCTCTGTTGAAGATGCGAGTGCGGCTATGGAACTTTTTAAACTCGTGGACATAATGTGGGAAATGCACCTCCGTGAGGGACGCAAAGTGGAGATAGTGAATCGATTTGAGAATCGAAACAGATATCAGTGAATAAAACAGCATTGCCAGATTACAGATAGGAACTCTGATTTTCGTGTGTCACAGCGAACATGGAATGGTGTCTGCTGTTAACTCGAGATCAACATGCTGCACTGCACTGTTTCATTTTTCTCTCTGCTTACATTTTCTCTCACTTCCTTTTGAGTTTTGGTCTCCACATTCAAATGGCTGTTTGCTATGTGTGACCCGAGACTATGAGCCCGCTGACAGGCAGGGGGGGGGGGTGGAAGGGGTGGGGGCTGATTCACAGCTGTTCTCATTACCCCCCCCCCCCACCCCTTTACAATCCTGCATCCTCTCCAGGAGCCACTGGGAGGTGATCAGGAGCATGAACCCTGCCTGTTTATTGATGCACCTCCCCAGCCCTCCTATCCTTAGCTCAGGGATTACGGACAATTGCAATCAGTTTCTTTGTGTCCCCGTGACTGCAGATTAACCATGGATCAGGGTGTTGTTGTGGGGAGGGGAGGTTGATGAAGGGGGAGGAGGATGGTGGGGACCTTCTGTTCTGTCCAACACAATACACTGCATTCTGTAGTTCATTCACTCATTGAGGCACAGAGGCAGTTTTAATGCAGCTGCTCCTGAATCGATTACAAGAGCTCTTATTTGATCTACTCTTAAACACTTGGGTATGTGTCCATGTGCGTGAAGGAATTTCGTGCTTCTCAGGATGAGGGTCAATGCTTTTAAAGGTCACATTTATCCATCCAAGGCATCTCCATCACAAGCCCTTCTAAGGCCAAAGTTATCACTATTTAATATCAACTCGTTTTGGAGCAACTTCGCTGTCTCATGCTGGATTGTTTACAGTCTCATTGCTCGACAGTCTGTTTATTAATTCTGCAAAAGTCTTTTGCTCGTTCTATATAAAATTACATCAAATAAACAGCACAGAAACAAGGAATTCATTCAATCCTGTTTGTACTGGTATTTATGCCCAACACAATGATCCTCCACCTACTTTTCCTCATCTTAAGCTACCTTTACAATGCTGTGTTCCCTTTTCCCTCCGATGTTTGACTGTTTCACCTTAAGTGGATTAGTACTGATCTCCTCAAGCACTTCCAGTAGTAGTAGAGTTCCACATTCTCACCATTCTTTAGGGTAAAGATTTTTTTTGAGCCCGCCCCATTGGATTCCTTGGTGACCGTCTTGCATGGGTGGCCTCTGGCTATGCTCTTCCCCTCTGTTTGTTGCACTGCTACTCTTCTAGTTTTGAAGATCTCTATTAGGTCACCGTTTAGCCCTCCTCAAAAGAAGAAACCCAGTCTGTCAGTTCCTTCCCTTTGTGTGAACGCTGTGTCCAATACAGGTAGTTCTTCTATAACGTTCTTGTGCAATCCCGCATTATAGAAAAATTGTGCTTTAGAAACAGTGCTTAAAGTGTTGGCGATGTAATCACGTTTTAAAAGTTTGCGCTTCAGAAACTGCGTCCCCAATCTATCAATCACATTATAGCGAAGTTGCGTTATCGAAACGCGCGTTATATCAGAACTACCTGTACTTGGCTTGTCCCATTGGAGTTGCAAAGGGTGGCGCTGGAAAAGCACAGCAGGTCAGGAGGCTTCGGAGTAGCAGAAGCCCTTGATTTCCTGCTGAAGGGCTTATGCCTAAAATGTTGACTCTCCTGCTCCTCAGATGCTGGCTGACCTGCAGCCACACTTTTCAGCTCAGATCTCCAGCATTGGCAGCCCAAACTTTCTCCTTGTCCCATTGGAGTTTTCCATTCTGCTAACTGGATGGCGAGTGACTGCAATGCTCCATCTGCTGGAAAGTGCACCTGTGCACCTTGACACTTCAAATATCAAACAGCCAGAGGTCCATTGCCTAGAATTAGGGCAGCTTCACAAAATTTCCCAATTTAATGTGCAGATTCATCTGAAATGCTACAGATGAAGAAAAAGGGTGAGATCAGACCATGTCAAGGTACATGAATAGGAAAGGTTTGGAGAGGTATGAGCCAGGAGCAGGGAGGTGGGACCAGTTTAGTTTGGGATTATTTTCGGCATGAGCTGAAAATGTGTTGCTGGAAAAGCGCAGCAGGTCAGGCAGCATTCAAGGAGCAGGAGAATCGACGTTTCGGGCATGAGCCCTTCATCAGGAATCGTGCCTGAAACGTCGATTCTCCTGCTCCTTGGATGCTGCCTGACCTGCTGCATTTTTCCAGCAACACATTTTCAGCTCTGATCTCCAGCATCTGCAGTCCTCATTTTCTCCTCGATTATTTTCGGCATGGACTGGTTGGACCGAAGGGCCTGTTTCCGTGCTGAATGACCCTATGGACTGTATGAGGATGAGAGTGTCATTTAATGAAAAGTCAGTGAATAGTTTTCAAGTAATCCAACCAGGAGGAAGTAGCAAAGGCAGGAACAATGGGGGTTGTTAAAAGTGTTGAAGGCTGCGTGGGTAGTTAGAGAACAAAGGTAATAGACTTGCAAGTCACTTCTCACCCTTTGTCATCTTATTTACGTTTTGAAAAAGAGAAATTATGGATGATGTGTTTCATGAAGACCTCTGTTATTGCATATTTGTACTGTTCTCTGCTTCGCCAGGTTAAACAAAGTGAATAACTTCAGAATCCCTCTTATCCATTGTGTTTTGCTGTGTACAAATTGGCTACATCAACATAGCAATGACTGCATTATGTTTTCTTTTTTTCCATGCAACCTTAGTGAGGGCCAGCATTTGTTGACCCTTCCTCGTTACCCTTGAACTGTGTGGCTACCTAGGCTATATCAGAGGATAGTTAAAATTCAACCACACAGCTAGGGTCTAGAGTCACGTGCAAGTCAGACCAGGTAAGGAGGCCACATTTCTTTCCCTAAAGGATGTTAGTGAAACAGATGGATCTGACACCAATCATTGATAGCTTCATGGTCACAGTTTTGGAAATTAATTTTAAATTTCCAGATTTAAGAACAGAATTTAAATCCTGCAAGATGTAATTTGAACGTCGTGTGTCCCAGAACATTCACCTAGGCGTCTGGTTGACTCATCCAGTAACATTACCAATAACCATCCATCTCTCCCAAAAAACTATTTCCAGTGTAGCTTATGCTTTGGGAAACCACCCAGATATATGAGAAGCACAATATAAAAGAATGATGATATTTTCTTTCCTAAGTAATAAGTGGAATTTGAACAAGTGAGGCCAAAGCTACCCAATGTGCCTGTCCCACTGCCCAAGGAACTGTGCCTGGGCAACCTGGGATGAGTCTCTTATTGGTGTGACCCTTCCTCCATGCAGAAAGGCACAGATTCTTCCCTTAACCAACACCATCAAGAATAGGTCATTTATTCCAGTGGCTCAGTGGTTAGCACCGTTGCATCACAACACCACAGACTAAGGTTCAATTCCAGCCTTGGGACACTGTCTGCGTGGAGTTTGCACATTCTTCATGGGTTTGCTCCAGTTTCCTCCTATAGTCCAAAGATGTGCAGGTTATGGTAGATTGGTCATGCTAAATTATCCATAGTGTGCAGGCTAGGTGGGTTGGCTCCAGTAAATGCAGGGATGGGGGAGCGGGTGGGTTTGGATCAGAACATTTTTGAAACATCAGTGCAGATTTGATGGGTTGAATGGCCTCTACACTGTAAGGATTCTATCCTAAGCTGCTAATTGCAGGGCATTGGATGATTGCTATGTTTTTCAATGGAACAATGACTACATTCCAAAGCAAAAAGAGATAATTACTTAAAAAGATGCTTTGGAGTGTCCCAAGGCAAGATTCTTTATAAATACCAGTTATTTCTTTAAGACGGTGTTGACACAATATTTTTATACTGTGGGATGTAGAAGGTACATCACAGACAAGTTGGAATATATTGGTTGATCCCAAGGCAAACCCAGCTAACATCACAGGTTGGATATCAAAAACTAGTCCTGGCTTTAAGCTAAGACCTAACTGTAATCCACCTGAATCGTGTACCCAATGGTGCCACCAGGGAGGCAATGAACATGACATCTTTGTCCCATTTAATCTCACTGTCAGAGAAACGCTATCTAATTCCCTCTTTTCTAAATTGCTTCCTCCTTGCAATAATTCTAACAGCACTTCCGGATTAAAGTGAAAATCAAACTGGAACTAGAATCAATCCGTCATCAAATTTATTTTTATTCATTGAGGTGGATGAGCGAAAATTGAAATGAGCTAAACGTGTACTGATTGATAGAATCAAATTTATGATTGAAATCACACCAACACATTTGATCTGTACAGCTGTTGAATAAATTCATGCATTACTTGCAGTATGAAAGAACTGTGCATCTCCTCAATATACAGGATTAATGTCCCTGATTTAATCCCCTATACACTATCCCTACAGCATAATATTTTATGGACACCATGGGAGAGTGAATCAGATTGAGAGTCGTGAGGTTGCACTGATAGGCGAGATGCTACTGTCTGGGATAAGTGTGTCTAGATGCCAACTGCTGACTCCATAGCCAACTTTGGCCCTGTTTAATATGTGGAACGAGAACAGAATGTGCTGATTGTCATACCAATGTGTTCTTCTCTGTCTGCAAGGTCCACGAGCCCTATGAGGCACCATGACCCAGGACAGCATGCCAGCATGTCTGAACTGGCACGAAATGGGAAAAAAAGAAGTCAGTGTGGCTGTAGTGACATTGCCATTAGGGAAGGACAGTGATAGCTAATGATCTCTTAGCCTCTAGCTCTCGGAGCAGTCCAGAGTTGGGCTGGATGTTGGGTGGGAGGGGTTGGAGACACCATTCCTGGGGCCACATCAGCTGCTGTGTCTTGGGGACCAATCATTGACTCTTTCCAACCACGCCATTTCCCCTCCCTCTCCATGAGGTGTTGGCCACTATACTGCTGGAAGTGTCAACTTCTTCTGGGCATTGATGTAGCATTTGCCAATGACTTTGCCCTGTTCTTTAGCCAATACCAACTTAAACACGACCTTTTCAGGAAACTAACACAAGTGGGGAACTGGACTGGGTGGAGATAGTCCTTTTTCTAGTGGGATGCTCCAGTCCAATCTGCTGTTTGGCGGGATGTAAACAATCCGTGATTGTTCAACAAAACTGAGGCCCTTTCCTGCACTCCTGCCCTCAGTCACCATTTAAAAAATACATTATCAGGTCAATATCACAATGCTATATGCAAGAGTTTGCAGTGAACAAATTGGCTGTTGTGTTTTCTGTATGACAACACTTCTAAAGCATTTGATTGGCTCTGATAAACTTGGCACATACTGAGATCATGAAAAGCATTACATAAGTGCAAGTTGTATATTCCACAGGTGAAGATTAACAGTCGACCGAACCTAGCATACCAAGAAAAATTAGGTTTCCAGTTGCAAAGAGCAATAGAATTGTAGTGAGACTACCCTGCACCTACTATATACTCAATTGATCCTGTTTAGTGGCACTCAAGCCCTCATTTAACAGGATTCTTTAAAAGGGGTGAGTATATAGTCTCACTTATTCTCCGTCTGAGCTACTGCCTTCGTGAGTTCTGTTCAGTTAAGAGCCTGCAGTCAGTAGTCTTTATACTGAACATGTTTAAAGCTATCTGTGGTGTAATAATTATTCTTAGGATAAACTGTCCTGGTACTCACAACAAGGCAACAGGTGGTTCGGAATCAGTGCCCAACCAAGTAGCTACTTGAAATGTTTCTTTAAAATAAATCATTGAGGGATGTGGGTATCGCTGGCGAGGCTAGCATTTATTACCAGTCCCTGCTACTGAGTGAGATATTTATATTGCAGTCCAGGTGCATCAGCCACCTGTGATGATTATTTTCATTCAGGGGTAGAATAGAATTTCACACTTGCTGACAACTCACCAGCACAGACTGGAGGCATATCACTCAACTCCTCACATCCAATCCCTTAAAAATAGTCTATTTGGCAGTGCAGAAATTAAGTATTGCTTTAAACAAAAAACACATTTTGTTGAAGCCTTTCATCTTGCACTTATCAAGACAATTTGCAAGAATACCAATGTAAAGGGAAAACAACATTGATACCATATGAGAGGAGATTGGTTGGCAAGTAGACTCTGGTTGAGAGGTATTGCCAGGATAATGTGATGGGTAATGATGACTGACAGTTAATTGACAAATTCTGTTTAAATTTTAAACAGGAATGTTGATTGACAAGGTATTGTCTCAAGAAACGAGCCAGTGAATGTCTGTTAGCTATTTTGGTGAATTGAAATAGGTGTTCATGTGTATGTGTGCTTCCTGCCCGCAAAGACATGACATTTTATATTAATTTACAGAATATATTCCACACTAATGCACCACACTGTGAACCTGATAGGCAATCCTAAATTGATTCCCTGCATAATTCTTAGCACACTCAGGATTGTTTAGTCCATGTTAACCAATTGCAAAATTACACCAAATGTTGGACACCGTATTGTGAATTGTATAAGTTTGGGCATAATCAATAACTTGTTGATTTCAAACAGCTGAAGGGAGCCATGTTGTTTGATACAATTGACAGACACACAGCTTACACGCCTGAAATCACAGCATTTCACATATTTTATCTATCACACAAATAAATATCATGGTATATTGAATTCCACTGCCTCTGATACTTCATAAATGTTGTTCTCTCTTTATAATGGTATACTTGTGAATTGTCTGATGAGTGCAAGACAAAAGGTTTTAACAAAATATGATGGAAAAGGTGCAGTTTGTTGATGTCACTAAAGCAGACTCATGAAGTAATCAGAGCGGTCTTGTGATATCATTATTACTAAGTTTTACGATGCTACACCATAAACTCCAAACAAAACAAATCTCTTTTCTTAACCTCTCACATATCCTCTCCCTTTGAACAATGAGCAGGGTTGGAATGAGTCCACATGATAAGCATGATCATGCCATATCAAATGGCATCTCTTCATAAGCATTTTTAGCAACGGGCATTAGATATGATCCAACTGAATATCAGAACAGATCTGAGACCTAAATAGCTTTCGTTTGTTCTGAACCCACATTGAATGGCTGAAGCCCCAAGTACAGGCTGCCTGTCATCTGGAAAGAATGAGGTGAGCAGACAAGGTAAACCAGGTTTGGTTGATTGTTGGGAGAAGTGAGGCTTCATTATCAGGATTCTGAGATCTATGTGAGGAAGACAAGGTCTGAGGCATCCACACTTCCAACAATGGTGAAAAGAAAGTGAGGAGTGTAAGACATAGCTTTGAGGGAGCAAGATAGGAGATTGCTGTTGCTAATTATTTTCATTAAATTGGCCAAATCAAACAAGGATGACTTATGCAGTGAGGAAGGGCATGGTTGGTGGAACCTAAAGGTACTATTTGGATTTGACAATCCAGATGGTTTGGTCTTTCCTTGTTTCTGCATCCGGGGAGTAGGAGGTGTTGAATATGAGAGGCCCATTCACATGATCTGAGGTTTTATAATTCTGGATTAGTGGTGTTGGAAGAGCACAGCAGTTCAAGCAGCATCCATGGAGCTTCGAAATCGACGTTTCAGGCAAAAGCCCTTCATCAGTAATAAAGGCAGTGAGCCTGAAGCGTGGAGAGATAAGCTAGAGGAGGGTGGGGGTGGGGAGAGAGTAGCATAGAGTGCAATGGGTGAGTGGGGGAGGGGATGAAGGTGATAGGTCAGGGAGGAGAAGGTGGAGTGGATAGGTGGAAAAGGAGATAGGCAGGTAGGACAAGTCCGGACAAGTCATGGGGACAGTTACTGAGCTGGAAGTTTAGAACTAGGGTGAGGTGGGGGAAGGGGAAATGAGGAAACTGTTGAAGTCCACATTGATGCCCTGGGGTTGAAGTGTTCTGAGGCGGAAGATGAGGCATTCTTCCTCCAGGCGTCTGGTGGTGAGGGAGCGGCGGTGAAGGAGGCCCAGGACCTCCATGTCCTCGGCAGAGTGGGAGGGGGAAGTTGAAATGTTGGGCCACGGGGCGGTGTGGTTGATTGGTGCGGGTGTCTCAGAGATGTTCCCTAAAACGCTCTACTAGGAGGTGCCCAGTCTCCCCAATGTAGAGGAGACCACATCGGGAGCATGCCTTGTCCGGACTCATCCTACCTGCCTATCTCCTTTTCCACCTATCCACTCCACCTTTTCCTCCTTGACCGATCACCTTCATCCCCTCCCCCACTCACCCATTGCACTCTATGCTACTTTCTCCCCACCCCCACCCTCCTCTAGCTTATCTCTCCACGCTTCAGGCTCACTGCCTTTATTCCTGATGAAGGGCTTTTGCCCGAAACGTCGATTTTGAAGCTACTTGGATGCTGCCTGAACTGCTGTGCTCTTCCAGCACCACTAATCCAGAATCTGGTTTCCAGCATCTGCAGTCATTGTTTTTACCTCTGAGGTTTTATAAGCAGTGAGACATTGTTGAGAGATCCAGCAGTCAAAAAGGAATCAAATGTTGTGAAGGCCAACTTAGAGATTGAGGAGATGAAGCAGCTTCACTTGAGATCAAAGGAGATATTGAAGCCAAGAGCCTCAAAATGTGAAGATTCACTGGAAGTGTGGAACTATTAGAGGTGTCTCACTGCACATTTCAAAGTATGATGTGGCTTGGTCACCTGACACCAGTGATATAGTCTGTAGTGAAGTCTGTTACATGTGAGCCATCATTTCTCCCTTTACTAACACCACAAACACCCTTAACCTATGCTATTAACTCCCTTAACCAACATTACAGACATGCTCAATCAATGCTATAAGTTCTCCTAACAAACATTACAAACACACTTAACCAACACTACAGACACCCTGAACCAACACTACAGACACCCTGAACCAACACTACAGACACCCTGAACCAACATTACAAAAGCCCTGAACCAACATTACAAACACCTTGAACCAACATTAGAAACGCCCTGAACCAACATTACAAACACCTTGAACCAACATTAGAAACACCCTGAACCAACATTACAAACACCCTGAACCAACACTACAGACACCCTGAACCAACACTACAGACACCCTGAACCAACATTACAGACACCCTGAACCAACATTACAAACGCCCTGAATCAACATTACAGACACCCTGAACCAACATTACAAACACCCTGAACCAACATTACAGACACCCTGAACCAACATTACAAACACCCTGACCAACATTACAAATGCCCTGAACCAACATTACAGACACCCTGAACCAACATTACAAACGCCCTGAACCAACATTACAAACACCTTGAACCAACATTAGAAACGCCCTGAACCAACATTACAAACACCCTGAACCAACACTACAGACACCCTGAACCAACATTACAGACACCCTGAACCAACATTAGAAACGCCCTGAACCAACATTACAAACACCTTGAACCAACATTAGAAACACCCTGAACCAACATTACAAACACCCTGAACCAACACTACAGACACCCTGAACCAACACTACAGACACCCTGAACCAACATTACAGACACCCTGAACCAACATTACAGACACCCTGAACCAACACTACAGACACCCTGAACCAACATTACAGACACCCTGAACCAACATTACAGACACCCTGAACCAACATTACAAACGCCCTGAATCAACATTACAGACACCCTGAACCAACATTACAAACACCCTGACCAACATTACAAATGCCCTGAACCAACATTACAGACAACCTGAACCAACATTACAGACACCCTGAACCAACATTACAAACGCCCTGAACCAACACTATGAACACCCTTAACCAGCACTAAATCCCCCTTAATGTATACTACAAACACTATTAACCAACACTATAAATTCCCTTAATCAACCCTATTAACTTCCTTTAACTATATCTACAAGTGCAGTTTATATGGTTAGGCATCCATTTGGCATTTTGTGAAGCTTGCTGTGTACAAATTGATCACAATACCCTGCATACTGTACTTACATTGATAACACTTCAACAAATTAAATAATTGGGGACATCCTGATGTGATGATAGGCATTTTATAAGTGCAAGTTATTTGCTTTTTTTATGGTTGTCAGGTTGTCCTATGGTTGAAGAGGTTTTCTCCATCTTAAGAAGTGGTAACTATTAGCCACAGGTAAGATATCTCTCTCTCTCACTTTGCAACATGTAGTTAAATGGGAACTAGTTTCACTGACTATAATCTTCTCTTTGACCACTGCACGTTGATTGTCACAAAATGCCTTTGCTACAGTAATGTTGCATATTTATTTCCAGTGGCCAATGAATGTTAGATGGTTACGTGGTGGCCACACTTACATTGGCCCTTTTATCAGTGAAGAATCTCTTCAGGATAATCACCTGGCCCACAGTAACCAGGAAAAGGATGATGGTCTCACTAGATGCCCAGTAGATAATGTGACTGTTTATGTCTTCTGCGTGCAGGTGATCAATCAATGCCTGCACCCGCTGTTGTGTCTGCATGCTCATCACACTCCGCAGTGTAGTATGGATGGAAAGGCAGGAGGCTTCCAGCTGAGGAGATAAACAAATACGATAACACTGCAGTATAACTGCCTCGGCCATTAATGACTGCACATTCGAAAGTGGATCTCAAGTCTGGGCGACATGTTCCAAGGTGAGAAGAGAGAGATTTTGAAAAGACACAAAGGGCAAATTTTTTGCACACAGGGTGGTTCTTTGTGTGTGGAATGAACTTCCTGAGGCAGTGGCGGATGTGGGTACAGTTACAATGTATATCAAGTATATCAAAAGGAAAGGTTTGGAGGGATGTGGGCCAGGACCAGGCAGGTGGGATTAGTTTAGTGTGGGCTTATGATCGGCATGGACTGGTTGGACCGAAGGGTCTGTTTCTGTGCTGTATAACTATGACTCCAACAACAGTAGCAATGATTCATCAACCTTCCCTTTTCCTTAAATGAGGTCTGGGTATCACTGGTCAAGTCAGCATTTATTGTCCATCCCTAATTGCCCTTGAACTGAGTGCCACACTAGGGCCATTTCACAGGGGCAGTTAAGAGACACTGTTCAGAGTTCCACCAAAGCCAGAGAGATCAATAATGGCAAATTTCCTTTCCTAAAGGACATGTAAAGACTGAAGCGACTGGGCTTGTACACCCTTGAGTTTAGAAGACTGAGAGGGGATCTGATTGAAACGTATAGGATTATGAAAGGATTGGACACTCTGGCAGGAGGAAACATATTTCCGCTGATGGGGGAGTGCCGAACCAGAGGACACAACTTAAAAATACGGGGTAGACCATTTAGGACAGAGATGAGGAGAAACTACTTCACCCAGAGAGTGGTGGCTGTGTGGAATGCTCTGCCCCAGAGGGCAGTGGAGGCCCAGTCTCTGGATTCATTTAAGAAAGAATTGGATAGAGCTCTTAAAGATAGTGGAGTCAAGGGTTATGGAGATAAGGCTGGAACAGGATACTGATTGGGAATGATCAGCCATGATCATATTGAATGGCGGTGCAGGCTCGAAGGGCTGAATGGCCTACTCCTGCATCTATTGTCTATTGTCTATTGTATTGAATTGAATTGAATTGAATTGAATTGATAGCTATATTGTTATATGCACTCAAATGTGTAGTGTGAAAAGTTTATAAGTCACCACTTACAACACCATCTTCGGTACAAAGGTGCCTTGGCACAGCTTCTTCAGTTACAAGATTTGTAACAATGTCACCCACACATTAGTGAAACAGATGGGCTTTTACCATATTTGATGATTGCTTGATGGTCGCCATTATTGAGACTAGGTTAATATTCCAGATTGATTAATTGAATAAAAGTTTCACTAGTTGCCTTAATGAGATTTGAGCCCATGTCCCCAAAGCAATAGCCCTGGCCCTCATGATTACTAGTCCAGTGACATTAACTATACATCACACTCTTCTGGTCACCCCTATTAATCAGCACTGTCATTCTCCAAGACTTTCGTTTTTGGACTCAGGATTGTTGCTGTTTGACCAAACATCCTGCATGCATTGGAATGTAATCCCTCTGAGGCTCAGCCAAAGTGCCCTCTACAAAGGCACTACTGGGAGCTGAGGAGAACTTGTTTTTAAATGCAGTGACTTATTAATATATGGAATGGACTACTTGAAAATGCTGTAGAAGCAGGTTCAATTATAACTTTTGAAAGAGAGTTGGATGAATACTTTAGCAAGAACAATTTTGCCTTTTTTTTTGGAAGGAAGGGGGAAAATAAAGGCAAGGGAGTTACACTAATTAGAGAGGTCCTTCAAAGAGCTAACACTGGCATTTGTTTCTTCATTCTTTCATGGGATGTGGACATCATTGGCAAGACCAATTTGTTGCCCATCCCTAATTGCCCTTGAGTGACTTATTAGGTCATGTCATTGGGTAGTTAGGAGTTAATCATATTGTTGAGTCAGAAGTCACATGTAGACCAGACTGGGTAAGGATGGCAGAATCCGTTTGCTAAAGGGCATGAGAGAACCAGAAGGGTTTTTACTACTATCGGTGATAGTTGTCATGGCCACTACGTTTCCTTTGATCGTTCCTGTCATTGTACGGACTTTCAATGCAGTGACATCTAGGACTGGAGGTCAACTTGTCTACACACTATCAGCTTTGCAGAGCTTCCCTACAGCTGCACAGCTTAGAGGGAGACTTGATGGCCATCTTTGTTGAGACTAGCTTTATATTTCAGAGTTAATAAGTGAATTTAAATTCCACCAGTTGCTGTGGTGGGATTTGAACTTGTGTCTCCAGAGCATTAGTTTGGACATCTAGATTACTAGTCCAGTGACATTAATATAGAATCATTGAGATGTACAGCACGGAAACAGAACCTTTGGTCCAACTTGACCATGCCAACCAGATATCCTAACCTAACCTAGTCCCATTTGCCATATCCCTCTAAAGCCTTCCTATTCATATACCCATCCAGATGCCTTTTAAATGCTGTAATTGTACCAGCCTCCACCACTTCCTCTGGCAGCTCATTGCAAACACGCACCACCCTCTGTGTGAAAAAGTTGCCCCTTAGGTCCTTTTAAATCTTTCCCCATTCACCTTAAACCTATGCCCCCTAGTTTTAGAACCTTTCACTCTTCGAAAAAGACCTTGTCTATTTATCCCAACCATGCCCCTCATGATCTAATAAACCTCTATAAGGTCACCCCTCAGCCTCCGATGCTCCAAGGAAAATAGCACCAGCCTATTCAGCCTCTCCCTGTAACTCAAACCCTCCAGCCCTGGCAACAGCCTTGTAAATACTTTCTGTACCCGGTCAGGTTTAACAACTTCTTTTCTATTGCAGGAAGACCAGAATTGAACATGATGCCAGTCTCCCCAAATAATGGACCAAATGGCGACCTGCGGTAGAGCTCGGTGAGCTCCTGTGGCCATTGCAAGCATCTTCCATGGTTTAGTCAAAGTCACAGAACTATCCTACAAGCTGTGGGATTGAATATCTGAGTCTGCCTTCACACAATCACCCCTCTCACTCAATCCTGGTGCAATGGAGCCATCTGCGAGGTCTCACTATCAAAAGAAATATATTTGAAACATAGTAAAAGCCTGATGCTCTGTGAGGGTGAGTAGCCAGATTACTTAAGGACTGTCAAGACCAACGAACCTGTGTGAGAGCACTGTCCTTGCCCTCAGTAGTGGCAAAAATGGGAATTTCCTCACCGACTTCAAGGTGGAAGTAAATCTTTTTGTGGCTGAAGGTGGAGAACTGGTTGCCAAAGCAGAAGCTGTAGACACCGGAGAGCTCCACTTTCACAGCCAAGCTGTCCTGCCGTATTTTGTGCTTCCTGTAGATCATTCGCCTTCTGGGATCTTCGATGAAGCAATCCACATCATAGTGACCACCTGCAACCACCTGGTGAGAACACAAATGTTTAACTGGTGTCAAAGGATCAAAGACAAAAAAAAACTGCAGATGCTGGAATCCAAAGTACTCAGGCTGTTCTTCCAGCCTCCTGCCTGTCTACTTCAAAAGATCAAAAACTGATCCAGGTAGCAGGTCCTATCATAAGACAGCTCAAACCAAAACAGCTGTCACAGTAGCTGCCTGACCTCTGTCTTGCAAGGTCCCCAAGTTCATGTTTTACTCCAGGTATTAAACACAGAACTCTTGCAGAACTAAGGGAGTGTTGCACTGTTGGAGGTGCTGCCGATAAAGATACGACATTATATCGAAACTCCATCTGCCAGTTTGGCCAAATCATCCATCCTAACATCTCCTTATGTGAGAGGGTGTCAAATCACATTCTTGGGGAACATTTTTATGATGTTATGGGTACTACATAAATTCAAGTTATCATTCTATTTGCAATGTGACAATTTTTAAATATTTTCTGCTGTTCCATTGAAGTATCAGAGACTGTCTGATTTCAATTAGCAAGCTACCCTTAGGTTTAGCGCAAACAGCCCAAGTCTCCATTTGGCTGGCTGATCTCAAAATCGTTGGAATTGCAAAGGTTTCAGACAGGATAAAACTGATTGTCAGAACTTTAACTGTCCCATATAAGGGCAGTGGAAGTGTGCATACTATATTCCCTAGCTCCAGACACATATCAGTGACACAGGGCTTGTTGGAGGCCTCTCCCCATATCAGGAAGTTTGGAACATTAACTGTGAACCATCATTTAGTGCATTGGCCTAGGTACAAAGGAACTGACTATTTTTTATCATCCTTTCCACAGTGCTGTGCATCGGAGAATACACAGTGGGGCTCCCAGTGCTGGTATCATGCAGTCAAGTTCAAAGTCCACTCACCAGTTAATGTTCTAAGTTCTTGAAATGCAATAAATTACAATGAAACACACAGACTATGGTTATACAGGCAAACATAGCAGCCATTTTACACACAGTATTCCGCACACTGCACAATCAGTTACTGATGTAAAAACAAAAGCACCAAAAATGCTGGGGAAACACAGCGGTCCTGACAGGATTTGTGACGGGAGAAACCGAGTGTATGTTTCAAGTGCAGTATGACACTTCTTCAGAACTGAAAGATGTTGGGAACTTGTTTTTTGTAATTTTGACAGAAGCAGAGGAAGAACATGAGGGTGGATGATGGAGAGTGTAAAAGACACAGGACTTGTTGATAGTGGTGAAAGAGAAAAGATGTAAAAATGACGGTTGGCTAATGCACCAGGAGAACCCCCTTCAGCCTTGAACAGCTGATGCAAATGTTAACATTGGTACAGTGGCTCAGTGGTTATCACTGCTGCCTCACAGCACCAGGGACCCAAGTTCAATTCCACCATCGAGCGACCATCAGTGTGGAGTTTGCACATTCTCCTCCTGTCTGAGCAGGTTTCCTCCAGGTGCCCACAAGTCTGAAGATGTGCAGGTTAAGTGAATTGGCCACGCTAAATTGCCTATAGTGCACAAGGATGTGCAGGCTAGGTGGATTAGCTATGGGAAATGCAGGGTTACAGAGGGAGGATGCTCTTCAGAGGATCAGTGTGGCTTTGATGGGTCAAATGGTCTGTTTCCCCACTGTTGTGACTCTATGGTAGATGGCAGAACATCTTCTGTGTGAATGTAGTGAAGTAACCACAAACCCATTCCCTCCTTAGGCAGAGACAACTAGCAATAGTTCAACCTGAGCATCACCACATTACAAACAAGAGAGACTTCACAGTGGCCTTAAGCTGGTGCAGGAATTGACCCCACATTGTTGGTATACAAATGTGTCACAAGCCAGCCAACTGAGCCAACACTCTTACCTCCAAGTTACAAAGTTGAGTCTCCAAATGCCAGTCTATGATTTCAGCACAAAACACCAGGCTGTCACTCTAGTGAAGTAGTGAGGGTGTGCTGCAGTATCAGAGACGCTGCCACATGGATGAGATGCTAAGTCAATGGCCTTCTCATGATGGCCATGATGTGGAGGAACTGAAGTGGACAAAGTTAAAAATCACACAGCATCAGGTTAGAGTCAAACAGGTTTATTTGGAAGGAGCAACGCTCTGAAAGCTTGTACTTCCAAATAAAGCTGTTGGACTATAACCAGGTATTGTGTGATTTTTAACCTTCCCATGATGGACACAGCGCTATTTCAAAGAAGAGCACTGAAGGTGAGGCCCGACCAATATTAATGTCAACAAAAATAATTATTTGGTTGTTATCACGTTGCTGTTTATGGGACCTTGCTTCCTATATTATGACATTTCAAGATTACTGAAATCATAAAGTATTTTAGACTAGATTCCCTACTGTGTGGAAACAGGCCCTTCAGCCCAACCAGTCCACACCAACCCTCTGAAGAGTAGCCCACCTCTGACTAATGCACCTAGCACTATGGGTAATTTAGCATGGCCAATTCACCTAACCTGCACATCTTTGGACTGTGGGAAGAAACCGGAGCATCCAGAGGAAACCCATGCAGACACGGGGAGAAGGTGCAAACTCCACACGGACAGTAGTTCAAGGCTGGAATCGAACCTGGGTCCCTGGCGCTCTGAGGCAGTGGTTATGAAAAGCACTATGTAACAGCAAGTGTCCCTTTTTGTGACATCTCATTAGAAAGACACCAACTTCTGTCTGACATCACATTGCGCTGGAGTGGGAATTCAACCTTCATCTCACAGGTAGGCTCAGTTTGACCATCATTACACCATCCATCTTGCTACTTACCAAAACAAAACTCCCAAAAAGCTATAGAATAAAAGGTTATGAAAAAATAACCAGTCCATTGGAGATGCTACCATATGGCTACAAAACCAGACATTATTCCAAGTTTGGGAGAAGATTTGTAGCTCGGGTGCTCGTTGTTGTGGTTCTGTTCGCTGAGCTGGGAATTTGTGTTGCAACACAGATTCCCAGCTCGGCGAACAGAACCACAACAACAGACATTATTCCAATTTATTTCCCACAAAGGAGATCCTTTGAGAGTCAACGAGGGTCAGAGTCATACAGCATAGAGGAGGCCCTTTGGCCAGTCGAGTCTGTGTTGAGACTCACTAATCCCACTTTCGAGCCCTTGACCCATACTTTCAAATGTTATGACATTTCATATGCTCATCCATCCACTTATTAAAGGTGGAGCTTTCCCTTCACTTTCTGCCGTTGGTAATACAGGTTTTAAAATTAACGTTCAACACCATTAGGAGAAAGTGAGGACTGCAGATGATGAAGGGCTAATGCCAGAAACATCAATTCTCCCCCTGCTCCTCGGATGCTGCCTGACCTGCTGTGCTTTTTATTAGCCTGTCGAGTACCTATTATACCCTGCCTTAGGAAGCTCCACAATGTCCGCGAGCAAACTCTAAGGTCAAGTCAAAAAGAAAAATTCCCTTCATTTCATGTGGAGTAAAACCTGGTGGAATAAAACATCTCCCATGTTTGACAGTTTACAGCTAGGTTAATCTGGTAAAAACAATGACTGCAGATGCTGGAAACCAGATTCTGGATTAGTGGTGCTGGAAGAGCACAGCAGTTCAGGCAGCATCCAAGGAGCAGCGAAATCAACGTTTTGGGCAAAAGGAAGGGCTGACAACAACCACAACAACGAGCACCCGAGCTACAAATCTTCTCCAAACTTGGAATAATGTCTGGTTTTGTAGCCATATGGTAGCATCTCCAATGGGCTGGTTATTTTTTTCATAACCTTTTATTCTATAGCTTTTTGGGAGTTTTGTTTTGGTAAGTAGCAAGATGGATGGTGTAATGATGGTCAAACTGAGCTTACCTGTGAGATGAAGGTTGAATTCCCACTCCATCGCAATGTGATGTCAGAGCACCACTAATCCGGAATCTGGTAACTGTGTGACTGCACTTTACCTGGAAAACGAAGTTGCACTTGGCATCTTTCCGCAACTCTTGGTAGAAGCACTGAATCTCTCTGTCTGCCAACTCGAAGGTCAGCTCGGTTAAATTGGCGGATGCCAAAGGCATGAATAGCAAGAAAGGAAACAACATGATGACCGGAGAGGAGCTGGAGAGGGGAGACTGAGTGCTGCCCGGTACCGAGTGGCTGGTTTGCCCTCTCTCCTCCTCGCGGCTGGTACTCGGCTTCTCTTTGTGTTTCGTGGAAAATCCCTTTCACCTTGTTCCCATTGCCCCGCCTCTCGCCGACCACAAGCGGTGTTAGGGTCGGTCTGAACCCTGACGTGGCACCAAGGGATCGATCCTTCCGGGAGCCGTGAGAAAGTTGAAGAGTTACTTATCAAGACTTCTGCACCACTGACTTGAATAATGCGGTCAAGTTAATCTCTCGACCCCGCCTCTCCTTTATCTCTCAACGTGGGAAAACAAAAAGAAATGAACTGTTCGGCCCTTTGGATTCGTGCTATCACTTTAATGCTGTGCTCCGCCCCACCCCCATTCTCATGCCCCTCTCTCAGTTTTAGTTCTTAAATATGCACCCACTTTCCTTTTAAATCCTGCTAACTTGTAAGCCAAAACAAAAATTGTAAAAATATATAACCATATCAAATACTTGAGATACTGAGCCGGTCAGACAGCATCTGCAAAGTGGGAGGGGGTCAGGTCTGTGAGCTTTCATCATCTTTTGTTTTGGATGTGTCTCCCTTTCTGGAAGCTTTATGGCTAATCGACCATGAGAATTGGTTCATAGTTCACATCAATAGCATTCCGCCTTTATTTCCACCTGCCCTTTGAATGTACTTAATCACAGGGCTTGGGGAAATATTAAGGAACTATTTTTTAAGACTTACGTGACAACTCTCGCTGTGTTTCAGGAGCAGAGCGAGACAGGTTCCATTCTAACAGTCGCCAAGTGAGACCAATGTATGGAACACTGGGCTCAGAAGGGCTCTTTAACAGCTTCAAGTTCCTTTCCTCTTCCCTAATTATTCTGTTCCGGTACACCCCCTTCTGGACTTGCTGATACTTATGTTTGAAGTGATGTTCAATTAGCTTAGAATGAACCTGTAAAACCACAGGAAGCACTATTCGGTGGAATAGCTGTTAAGGAATTCTGAACAGCTGCTCAACATGTGAGTTGGTGGGTACCTACATTGGGAGGGGGATGGTGTCGGTCAGTCAGATTTGAGGGAAGAGAAAGGGGGCCGGATTTAATTCAAAATCCTTTCCTTTCGTTCCCAGGTTTCTCTCAAGATACTGGCCTTCTGGAAGACCGCAAATCCATCCGGTCCAGTCAGAGCAAGTTGGCCAGAAAAGCAATCAGAAACAATTCCCACTGGTCTCCGAGTCCAGGTCTGGGGGACACAGCTTTGAGTTTGGAGCCACATTGTTTAGGAATAAAGTTACGACGCATTTATATGCAAAAAAACAGGGTGAAGCTTGGAACTCTGTCTGCAAATGACATATCATGTTGGGTCCACTTTTTTAAAATTTAAATTTGGGATCAATAGATTTTAGTAAGTATCGATGTAGAACAATGAAAGGTTTATGCACTTCACAGAATCACAGAGGTGTGACAGTGCAAGAGTATTACAGTGTAGAAGAAGGCCATTCAGCCCATCATGCGTGCCCTGGCTCACTAAATGAGCATCATTACCTCGTCCCTATCTCCTGCTTTTTCCCATTCCTTGTACACTATTTTTATCCAAATAATCCTCTTGACTGTCACTTTGGTCATAGATCAACCATAACATCTTGGAATGATGCAACAGGCTCGAGATTCAAAATGGCTTCATCCGACTCCTATTTCTAATGATCTAAATGGCCAACTTGCAGAATCTACTGGAGTAAGACCATAACAAATAGGAACAGGAGTTTGCTCCACCATTTAATAGGATCATGGAGGATCTGACATTCCTCACGTCCACTTCCCTGCCCTTTCCCCATAACCTTTGATTCCACAACTGATCAAGAATCTATCTGTCTCAGCCTTAGTATACACACGGACTCTGCCCCGCAGCTCTCTGTGGCAAGGAGCTCCAAAGATTGCAATTCTCCCAGAAGGGAAATTCCTCCTCATCTCAGTATTAAATTGGCACCTCTTTAGTTTGAGACTGTTCCCTCTGGGCTTAGATTCTCCCATGCAGGGAAACATCTTCTCAAATCCCTGAAAGAATCCGATATGTTTCAATGAGGTCACTGCTCATTCTGCTAAACTCCAATGAGTACAGTCCCAATCTGTTTAGCCTTTGCTCAAAGGATGATCCCGCCACTCCAGGATCATCCTCATGAACATTCTCTGAACTGCCTCCATGAAATTATATCATCTTAAATAAAGGGAGCAAAACTACTCACAGTACTCCAGATGTGGTCTCCCCCTCACCTTGTACAGTTCTCACAAGAGTTCCCTACTCTTATAATCCAACTCCTTTGAAATAAGGATGTGATCACACAAGAGGGAGTACAGAGGAGGCTCACCAAGATGTTGCCTGGGTTGGAGAAATTGAGCATATAAGGACTAGGTAGGCTTGTATTGTTTTCTCTAGAACAGAGAAGGCTGGGGTTGGGGGGGAGGGGCATGACTGAGATGTAAAAATTATGAGGAGAATGGACGGCATGAATAGGGAGCAGCTGTTCCCCTTTATTGAGGCATCAGACATGAGAGGGTATAGTTTTAGGGTAAGGGGCAGAAGGTTCTGAGGGGATTTGGGAAAAAACTTTTTCACTCAGTAGGTGGTGAGAATCTGTAATACACCGCTTGGGCAGGTCGGAGAGGCTGGAGGACTTACAATCTTTAAAAGATATTTGGATGAGTACTTCAAATATCATAAAATTCAAGGATGTGGGACAAGTATAGGAAATTGGGATTAGCCCACTTTTAGTGGGAGTTATGTCAGTGCAGACTTGATGGAATGAAGGGCCTGTATGAAACTATAAATCTTTGAATCTATAAAGGCCAAGATTCCTTTCGCCTGTATCTGTGTACTAACTTTCTTTGTTTCGTGCCCTCTTGAATGAGTGCACATTTGATTCTTCCATCCATTAGCTAAGTTGAAATTTATTTTAAACACATTAGTTATGTTCCACCTTCCATTATTTACTGTCTCCAATGTCAATCATATGTTGCCTGAAGAAATCAAGGCTGAATTCACCTTTCTCCATTTGGATACTGTGTCCTGATCTGTCTGTATTCTTGGTCTTGTTTTCAATGGGTTTGTTCCTTGCTTATGGATGGTGCACTGTCACAATGTGCTTTAGCTTCTGCAGGATGGCTGACTAGGACACTCTCCCACTCTTATCATTTGCTAACAGGCATATTGGAATGATTTACAGACTGGTAATCAACCTGTTTTCTCACACTGTGAATGTACCATCTAAAGTTATGGAATCAATGAGTGGGACTCAAACTGAGAGCTCGCACCCTGAGTTTCCTCTGGGATTATGGTTAATAGCTTTTACATGTTGATCACATCTTGTTTTAGTAACAAACTTACATCTAATAGCACAAGGGTAGCAGATACATGGGAACACCACCCCCAGCAAGTTCCGCTCCTAGCCACTCACCATCCTGACTTGGAAATATATCGCCATTCCTTCACTGTCACTGAGTTAAAGTCCTGGAATTCCAACCCAAAGGGCATTGTGGGTCAACCCACAGCAGGCGGACTGCAGTGGTTCAAGATGGCAGCTCATCCCCACCTTTTCAACCAGGGATGGGCAATCAATGCTGTCCCAGCCATAAATGCCCATATCCCGCCAATGGAGAAAAAGAAACTGCCTTCTCTTTCCAACTAGTTTGGATGTTAAACATTGACTTTGTGGTTTCTCTCTGTCCAATCAAAACATTTCACTTTTGTTGACTGAAACTAGACCCAGCATTTATGGTTAAAAATAGATCAAACCACAATTAGGGTTCAAATCCCTACAGCATGGAAACAGACCCTTTGGCCCAACAAGTTCACACTGACTGAAGAGTAACCCACCCAGACCCATTCCCCTACCCTATATTTATCCCTGACTAATAACCTCCACTATGGGCAATTTAGCATGGCCAATTCACCTAACCTGCACATCTTTGGATTGTGGGTGAAACTCATACAGACACAGGGAGAATGTGCAAACTCCACACAGACAGTTGCCTGAGGCTGGAATCGAACCTGAGTCTCTGGTGCTGAGAGGCAGCTTTGCAACCACTGAGCCACCTTATCACCCCACAATAATCCATCTATATCTATACAATACAAGAACCAACTGGATAATGAAACACTGGAAAAGTTGCAAAAAGAATTTATGAGGATAATACTTAATCATAAATTGTAGGACTCAAAGAGGGAGTTCAGAAGGAACCTCTCTGACCAGAGAGTGGTGAGAATATGGACATGCTACCATGGGGAATAATTCAGAGAAATGGCATAGATATACTTAAGGAGAAACTAGACACACAGCTATTGGCAAAAATAATTGAAGGATATGCTTTAAGGTTCAATTAGGAGGAGGCCTATATGGCGCATCCAATACTGGCAAAGACCAGTTGGGCCAAATGGCCTCTTTCAGTGCTGTAAGTTCTGCCTAACTGTGTACAAGACAGGGGTGGGCCAGTTTTTTCCCAACTATCTGTAATGTTGTTCAATTCTATCAGGAGTAATCGACATTTTAATCTTTATCCACATTTACTCCATATTCCAAGAAAGATTAATTACTCCCAGCTTTGAAGACTTCAGGGAACAAAGTTTAGATATCTGTGACCTTGGTTAGGAAGAGATATCTCCTGACTTAACTCTTCAGCATCCGGAATTAATGTTAAGATTGTGTCGCATTAATCTGGATTCTCCCAACTGCAGGAAATCATTTCTCTTTTTTTATGCAAACAAATTGTTATTATTTTAAACACTGTAATTAGTTTAATCTACCATCTTCAAAACTCAAAGGAATCCAGGCAATGTTAATGCAACTTCTTTATAATTGAAACTTTGAGCTGCCAGCACAAAGGAATTTTGAATTCATCGTACATCCAAATGTTCAAACATTACCTTTTAGTTCAAATTGTTCACCTGTAAGTTCTTGGCTGGAATCTCATGCCTGGCACTACACAAAAAAAATTATTGTGCATCCCACACTTTTTTTAACCAATGATCAGAATATAAGGCCAAAAGAAACAGGAACAGGGGTAGGCCATTCAGCCCCTCAAGCATGCTCCACCATTCATAGATCATGGCTGATCTGACAGTCCTCATGTCTGCTTTCCTGCCCTTTCCCATAACCTTTGATTCCCCGACTGATCAAGAATCTATCTGAGCCTTGAACATACACAAAGACTCAGTCCTCCCACAGCTCTCTGTGACAATGAGTTTCAAAGACTCGCAACTCGATGAGAGAAGAATTCCACCTCATCTTGGTCTTAACCTGACATCCTGAAGAACATAAGAATGTAAAAAATAAGAGCAGGAATTGGCCATCTGGCCTATCATGCCTGCTCCACCATTTAATAAGATCTTTGCCAATCATTTCATGGACTCAGCTCCACTTACCCTCTCGCTCACTATAACCCTTAATTCCTTTACTGTTCAAAAATCTATCTTTTTTTGCCTTAAAAACATTCAATAAAGTCACCTCAGTTGTGACCCAGTGAGGGAATTCCACCGATTCACAGATCCGTAGTTTTATCTCCTAATCTGAGAAGGGATGTATTGACACTGGAGGGGGTGCAGAGGAGGTTCACTAAGTTGATTTCAGTGTTGAGAGGGTTGGCTTATGAAGAGAAGTCTCTCAGCAATGACCCACAAGCCTCATTCCTGATCAGTGGCTTATGCCCAAAACGTCCATTCTCCTGCTCCTCGGAAACTGCCTGACCTGCTGTGATTTTCCAACACCACACTCTCGACTGGGATTTCAAAAAATATAAGGGTGTCTAAGAGAAACATATAGATTTATGAAAGGAATAAATAAGATGGATGCAGGGAGTTGTGGGTGAAACTAGAACTAAGGGGCCTAGCCTCAAAATAAGCGGGAACAAAGGGACAGATTGGATTTTCTCACAGTTCTCAAACATCCCCAAGAGGGGATGCTGAGTGGCCAGAAGTTGAGTTTGGAAGATGTTTAAGGTGAGATGGTGTGGTAGATGAGGGAAGGAACTACAATAGTCTTATCAAGGACTCACATCTTGGGGCAGTGATGAATAATGATGAGATTGAACAAGTGACTGTGGACATGGGACCTGCTCTATGTAAAGGAAATTCTCCTCATCTCTTCCCTGATCAGATTTGTTGTGAAGGGGGTGAGCAAGACGGACGTTTGAAGGAGAAACTGTAGTGTGATAGGATCTGCAACGGCTGGGGGTCTGGGAAGGAGGCCAATATGACAGTGGGGGTGTGGGGAGAGGAAGCGAAGGTACATAGCAGAGGAAGCTCTGCATTAGCACTGGTCTTGGAAATGAATACATGAACCCTTCACACTTAGCATTGAAGGCCGCACTGTATGAGATGGCTCGATGTGGTTGAGTCAGATCAAGCAATGGATTACCAAATGGGCGATAAATGTGCTCCAGTCTATTGCCCTTTGATTTGAAGTCATGGGGAAGAGGGTTTTTGGGAGAGGCGAAGTATTTTGGAGTAAAATCGGTGGCAAAGGAAAGGGCAAAGAAACAGGTAAGTGGGAATATTGTAGCAGAGATTCCAGGGTGCATTGATGGTCAGAAGGAAAAACATAGGGAAATTGAGTTAGTGAGGCAGCTGGGGGGAATTTTTCTCTCAGGTGGGAATGTAGTAATGGAAACAGAGTGGGATAAAATGGTTTGGATGGTGTGGTAGATGAGGAAAGGAACTACAATAGTCTTATCAAGGACTCACATCTTGGGGCAGTGATGAATAATGATGAGATTGAACAAGTGACTGTGGACATGGGACCTGCTCTATGTAAAGGAAATTCTCCTCATCTCTTCCCTGATCAGATTTGTTGTGTACTGAGCACTGGACACTGTGAATGGCAGAGTACTGGAGGTCCATTGGGAATGGAGCCCTGCTGTCTTTCATAGAATCATACATCACAGTCCAACTAGTCCATGGCGACCAGAATCTCAAATTAAATGGGGGCACGGTGGCACAGTGGTTAGTACTGCTGCCTCACAGCGCCAGAGACCTGGGTTCAATTCCCGCCTGCACATTCTCCCCGTGTCTGCATGGAATTCCTCCAGGTGCTCCATTTCCTCCCTCAGTCCAAAAACATGCAAGTTGGGTGAATTGGCCATGCTAAAGGGTGTAGGGGAATGGGTCTGGGTGGGGTTCTCTTCAGAGGGTCGGTGTTGCCTTGTTGGGCCAAAGGGCCTGTTTCCACACTGTGAGTAATCTAATCTTAAACTAGTCCCCACCTGCCTGTGCTTGGCCTATATCCCTCCAAACATTTCTTATTCATGCACTCATCTAAATGTCTTTTAAACATTGTACCTATACCCGCATCTACCACTTCCTCTGGAAGTTCCTTCCACACACGAACCACTCTCTGTGTAAAAAGGTTGCCTCTCATGTCTTTTTAAAATCTTTCTCCTCTCACCCTAAAAACATACTCCTCTCGTCGTGATATGCCCCACCCTAGGGAAAAAAAACACTTGCCATTCACCTTATCTATACCCCTCATGATTTTATAAACCTCTATAAGATCACCCCTCAACCCTATGCTCCGGTGAAAAAAATCCCAGCCTATCCAGTCTCTCCTTATATTTCAAACCCTCCATTCCCAGCAACATCCTGGTAAATCTCTTCTGAACGCTCTCCACCTTAATATTATCTTTCCTGTACATCTCTATGACTCTATAACAGCTGACCAGAACTGTACACAGTACTCCAGAAGAGGCCTCACCCACATCCTGAACAACCTCAACATAATGTCCCAAATCCTATACCCAAAGGTCTGAGCAATGAAGGCAAGCATGCTTAAGACAATTTTAACCACCCTATCTATATATGATGCAAACTTCAAAGAATTATGTACCTGAACCCTGAGGTCTTTCTGTTCTACAACGCTACTTTCAAAGGGGGCTGGAAGCATAGAACATATAACAGTACAGCACAGTGCAGACTCTTCGGCCCATGATGTTGTGCCAAGCATTTATCTTAATCTGAGATCAACCCAACCCACAAACCCCTCAATTTAATGTCATCCATATGCATGTCCAGCCGTCGCTAAAATGTCCCTAATCTCTCTGACTCCACTTCCATGGCTGGCAGTGCATTCCATGTACCCACCACTCTCTGCGTAAAGAACCTACCTCTGACATTTTCCCTATACCTTCCTCCAATCACCTTAAAATTATAAGCCCTCATGACTGCCCTTTCTGCCTAGGGGAAAGTCTCTGGCTATCTACTTTATCTACGCTGCTCATTATTATGTACACCTCTGTTGCTTCTCTTGCTTCTTCTCTCCAGTGTGAAAAGCCCAACCTCACTCAACCTCTCTTCTTAAGACAAGCCATCCAAATCCAGGCAGCATCCTGGTAAATCTCTTCTGTATCCTCTCAAAAGCATCTACATGAGGTGACCAGAACTAGACACAATATTCCAAGAGTAGTCTAACCAGGGTTTTATAGAGCTGCAGCAAAACCTCACGGCTCTTAAACTCAATCCCCCTTTTAATGAAAGCCAAAACACCATACATCTTCTTAACAACCCAATCAACTTGGGTGTCAACTTTGAGGGATCTATGAACATGGACCCAAAGATCCTGCTATTCCTCCACACTGCCAAGAATCATGTCTTTAACCCTGTATTCAGCATTCAAATTCGACCTTCTAAAATGAATCACTTTGCATTTATCCAGGTTGAACTCCATCTGCCAATTCTCAGCCCAGCTCTGCATCCTGTCAATATCTTGTTGTAGCCTGGAACAGCCCTTGACACAATTTACAAGACCACTGACCTTTGTGTCATTGGCAAACTTACTAATCCACCCTTCCACTTCTTCATCCAAGTCATTTATAAAAACTACAAAGAGCAGACGATCAAGAACAGATCCCTGCAGGACACCACTAGTCACCAACCTCCAAGCGGAATATGTTCCATCCAATACCACTCGCTGTCTTCTTTCAACCAGCCAATTCTGTATCCAGACAGCCAAGTTTCCCTGTATCCCATACCTCCTAACTTTCTGAATGAGCCTACTGTGGGGAACCTTATCAAATACCTGACTGAAATCCACATACACCACAATCACCATAAATGAGCAGGCAGGTACAAAAGCGAATATAAAAGAGACTCTCCCAGTGGCCCACCTGATTCAGCCAGTCTGGAGCTGAGGCTGTTTAGATCAGTTTTATCCTTGACCAGTGCTTAGTCCTAATCTTGCCAGGGGTAGCAGGAGAAAAAATAAATTGGCCTCAGATATTACTGACGGCTTGAGAAAATTAGCTTGCTTTACTCTTCACTATCAACTGCTGAAAGACTCGTTGGTTTGGAACTTGTTCAAGCTCTCACAATGGAGGATCAAGAGCGACACACTGGTGCAATGCAGGATCTGGTTGGACAGACTGTGCGTATACCAGTTGGGTTCAGCCGTCATGTGCTCAATGTTGAATATGAGACCAATACGCACTATCCGGCCATCAGTGAGAAGAATGGTGTCCCAGCTAATGAACTGAAGGATGTCAAATGCCTATATAATCACATCAATATCAGCATGGAAGGAGATGAAAGTAACAATGAGAGTGCTATTTTGTGGCCCTCTTGTGGAGCAATGGTAGTATCCCTACCCCTGGACCAGGAGGCTTGGGTTCAAGTCCTGCCTCCTCCAGAGATGTGTGTTAACACCTCAATCAGGTCAAAAAAAAATAAGGGTTGTAAGGATGTGAAAAGGGCAATACTGAGGAGTCCCTTCAGTAATTTTTTTTATTTCAAAATTAAACTTTATTCATAAAATTATTTGGATCTCTTTACAATTGGTCATGTCATTCTTGTGCACACATTACATTGCTTTACATACAGACATTGAAATTTATTTTTCCTATATACAAGTCTGTACATTTACTATCCAGCTCTTCTGCTGAGGCGTCAGCAGAGCCCAAATGACTGGGTGGGCCCCCTGTTCTTCTTAGGCAGGCAGATGTTACACGGTGGTCTTTCCCCACCGCGCCTTGGCAGTAGCTGCCCCAAGCATCAGCGCGTCCCTCAGCACGTAGTCCTGGACCTTGGAATGTGCCAGTATGCAACACTCAGTCGGGGTCAACTCCTTCAGCTGGAAGATCAACAGGTTTCTGACCGCCCAGAGAGCATCCTTCACCGAGTTGATGATCCTCCAGGCACAGTTGATGTTCGTCTCGGTGTGCGTCTCGGGGAACAGACCATAGAACATGGAGTCCCACGTCAAGGCGCTGCTTGGGACGAGCCTCGACAAACACTACTGCATTCCTCTCCAGATTTCTTCTGCATAAGCACATTCCAGAAGGAGGTGTGTGACAGTCTCGTCCCCCCCTGCAGCCACTTCGAGGGCAGCGTGTGGTGCGGCTGAGAGTCCGGGCGTACATAAAAGATCTCACAGGCAGAGCCCTTCTCACCACCAGCCAAACCATGTCTTTGTGCTTGTTGGAAAGTTCTGGTGATGAGGCATTCTGCCAAATGGCTTTGACAGTCTGCTCAGGGAACCGCTTGATAGGATCCGCCCTCTCCTTTTCCCGAAGGGTCTCAAGGGCACTACGTGCTGACCACTTCCTGATGGACTTGTGGTCAAAGGTGTTTTTCTTCATAAACTTCTCCATGAAGGACAGGTGACACGTAATAGACAATAGACAATAGACAATAGATGCAGGAGCAGGCCATTCTGCCCTTCGAGCCTGCACCGCCATTCAATATGATCATGGCTGATCACTCCCAATCAGTATCCTGTTCCAGCCTTATCTCCATACCCCTTGACTCCACTATCTTTAAGAGCTCTATCCAATTCTTTCTTAAAAGAATCCAGAGACTGGGCCTCCACTGCCCTCTGGGGCAGAGCATTCCACACAGCCACCACTCTCTGGGTGAAGTAGTTTCTCCTCATCTCTGTCCTAAATGGTCTACCCCGTATTTTTAAGTTGTGTCCTCTGGTTCGGCACTCCCCCATCAACGGAAATATGTTCCCTCCTGCCAGAGTGTCCAGTCCTTTCATAAGCCTATACGTTTCAATCAGATCCCCTCTCAGTCTTCTAAACTCAAGGGTATACAAGCCCAGTCGCTTCAGTCTTTCCGTGTAAGGCAATCCTGCCATTCCAGGAATTGACCTCGTGAACCTACGCTGCACTCCCTCAATAGCCAGAATGTCTTTCCTCAAATTTGGAGACCAGAACTGTACACAGTACTCCAGGTGTGGTCTCACCAGGGCCCTGTACAGCTGCAGAAGCACCTCTTTGCTTCTATACTCAATCCCTCTTGTTATGAAGGCCAGCATGCTATTAGCCTTCTTCATGACCTGCTGTACCTGCATGCTTGCCTTCATTGACTGGTGGACAAGAACACCCAGATCTCTCTGAACAGCCCCTTTACCTAATTTGATACCATTGAGGTAGTAATCTGCCTTCCTGTTCTTGCCACCAAAGTGGATAACCAGACATTTATCCACATTAAACTGCATCTGCCATGCATCTGCCCACTCACCTAACTTGTCCAGGTCACCCTGTAATCCCCTAACATCCTCATCACATTTCACCCTACCACCTAGCTTTGTGTCATCAGCAAATTTGCTAATGTTATTGCTGATACCATCTTCTATATCATTCACATATATTGTAAAAAGCTGCGGTCCCAGCACAGATCCCTGCGGTACCCCACTGGTCACTGCCTGCCATTTCGAAATGGAGCCGTTAATCACTACCCTTTGTTTCCTATTAGCCAACCAATTCTCTATCCAATCTAGTACTTTGCCCCCAATCCCGTGCACCCTAATTTTACTCACTAACCTCTTGTGTGGGACTTTATCAAAAGCTTTCTGAAAGTCCAGGTACAGTACATCCACTGGATCTCCCTCGTCCATCTTCCGAGTTACATCCTCAAAAAATTCAAGAAGATTAGTCAAGCATGATTTCCCCTTCATAAATCCATGCTGACTCTGTCCTATCCTGTTACTATTATCCAGATGTGCCGTAATTTCATCCTTTATAATAGACTCCAGCATCTTTCCCACCACTGAGGTCAGACTAACTCGTCTATAATTTCCTGCTTTCTCCCGCCCACCCTTCTTAAAAAGTGGCACAACATTAGCCGCCCTCCAATCCTCAGGAACCAACCCCGATTCTATTGAACTCTGGAAAATAATCACCAGCGCATCCACGATTTCCCGAGCCACCTCCTTCAGTACCCTGGGATGCAGGCCATCAGGTCCCGGAGACTTATCAACCTTCAGACCTAACAGTCTCTCCAACACCAAATCCTGGCAAATAGAAATTCCCTTAAGTTCAGGTCCTTCAGCCACTGTTACCTCAGGGAGATTGCTTGTGTCTTCCCCAGTGAACGCAGATCTGAAGTACCCATTTAATTCCTCTGCCATTTCTTCGTTCCCAGTAATATATTCCCCTGCTTCTGTCTTCAAGGGCCCAATTTTTGTCCTAACCATTTTTTTGCCTTGGACATACCTAAAAAAGCTTTTACTATCCTCCTTTATATTCTTGGCCAGTTTACCTTCGTACCTCATTTTTTCTCTGCGTATTTCCTTCTTACTAATCCTCTGTTGTTCTTTAAAAGCTTCCCAGTCCTCCATTTTCCCGCTTATCTTCGCTAAGTTATACTTTTTCTCTTTTAACCTTATATGTTTCTTTACTTCCCTTGTCAGCCACGGCCGCCCATGTCTCCTCCTGGGATCTTTCTTCCTTTTAGGAATGAACTGATCCTGCATCTTCTGCATTATACACAGAAATATCCGCCATTGTTCCTCCACGGTCTTCCCTGTTAAGGTATTAAACCATTGAACTTTGGCCAGTTGCTCCCTCATAGCTCCATATTTCCCTTTATTCAACTGAAATATTGTCACTTCAGATTGTACCCACTCCCTCTCAAATTGCAGATTGAAGCTTATTGTATTATGGTCACTACTTCCCAATGGCTCCTTCACTTCGAGGTCACTGACCAATTCTGGTTCGTTACACAATACCAGATCCAGAATCGCCTTATCCCTGGTCGGCTCCAGCACCAGCTGCTCTAAAAATCCATCTCTGAGGCACTCCACAAAGTCTCTTTCTTGAGGCCCGATACCATCCTGATTCACCCAGTCTACCTGCATGTTAAAATCCCCCATAACAACTGTAGTAACATCTTTGCGAAAAGCCAATTTCAGCTCCTGATTCAACTTACCTCCAACATCCAGACTACTGTTTGGGGGCCTGTAGATGACTCCCATGAGGGTCTTTTTACCCTTAGTGTTTCGAAGCTCTATCCACACTGACTCTACATCCCCTGACTCTAGGTCCGCCCGCGCAAGGGACTGAATATCCTCCCTTACCAACAAGGCCACCCCACCCCCTCTGCCCGTCAGTCTGTCCTTACGATAACACGTGTAGCCTTGAATATTCATTTCCCAGGCCCTGTCCCCATGAAGCCACGTCTCAGTTATCCCCACAATATCGTATCTGCCAATTTCCAAAAGAGCCTCAAGCTCATCCACCTTGTGTCTAATGCTTCGTGCATTCATATATAGAATTTTTAATTTGTTACTGCTCTCACCCTTCCCCTCAACCCTTATTTCAGTCAACTTTACAGCATGATGCCTTTTCCAGTTTTCTGCCTCCTTGATACAGTTGTCTTTCTTGACCTCTCTTGTTATAACTACCCCTTCAATTTCCTTTTTAAACATCCAGCTTGTCCCCTCCCCCCCGCTACTTAGTTTAAATGTAGCGGTGTTGCAGCAGAAAACCTGCCTGCCAGAATGCCGATCCCTGTTCTATTAAGGTGCAAGCCATCTCTCTTGTAGAATTTATGGTTACCATAAAATATACCCCAGTGATCCAAGAACTTGAAACCTTGCTTCCTGCACCAGTTCCCCAACCACACGTTCAAGTCCATTATCTCCCGGTTTCTGGCCACACTAGCCCGAGGAACTGGAAGCAAACTGGAGATAACCACCTTGGACGTCCTGCTTTTTAGCCTTCTTCCTAGTTCTGCGAAGTCTCGCTGTAGTATGTTCCTCCTCTTCTTCCCGACATCATTTGTGCCGACGTGTACCACCACCTCGGGCTCTTCACCCTCGTCCTTGAGGATGTCCTGCACTCTGTAATGGTCCAACTACTCGGAGCGTTCCGCGGCAGCGAGGCCAGGTCCATCCTTTGTAACACCGGGGACAGGTAGAACCTCAGTACGTAGTGACACTTGGTGTTTGTGTACTGGGGATCCACGCACAGCTTGATGCAGTCACACACAAAGGTGGCCAACAGCATGAGGGTGGCATTGGGTGTGTTTTTCGCCCCATTGCCCAGATCTTTATACATTGAGTTCCTTTGGACCCAGTCCATCTTTGATCTCCATATAAAATGGAAGATGGCCCGGGTGACTGTAGCGGCACAGGTTCTGGGGATAGGCCAAACCTGTGCCACGTATAACAGCAATGACAGTGCCTCACATCTGATGACCAGGTTTTTTCCCGTGATGGAGAGCGACCGTAGCTTCCATCTGCCCAGTTTCTGCCTCACGTTGCTGATACGCTCCTCCCAAGACTTGGCACATGCCCCAGCCCCCCTGTACCAAATACCCAGCACCTTCAGGTGGTCGGTCCTGACGGTGAAGAGGATCGAGGATTGGTCAGCCCAGTTCCCAAAGAGCATGGCTTTGCTTTTACCTCGGTTTACCTTGGCCCCCTGAGGCCCGTTCGAACTGGTCACATATGCACATGAGTGTGTACGGACAGCGGATCCGAGCAGAAAATGGCGATGTCATCCATGTACAGAGAGGCCTTAACTTGTAGGCCCCCGCTGCCAGGAATAGTCACCCCTCTCAGGCTCGCATCCTTCCTGGACTCGGCAAATGGCTCTGTGCAGCACACAAACAAGGCAGGACAGAGAGGGCAGCCCTGCCTGACTCCAGATCTGACTGGGGAGCTATCTGATTCCCACCTATTGATTGAGACTGCACTGATAATGTTGGTGTAGAGCAGCCTGATCCAATTGCTGATTCCCTCCCCAAAGTCCATTTTGGAGAGAACATCTCTCATATTTTTGTGTGATATCCTGTCAAAGGCTTTCTCCTGGTCCAGGCTGATGAGGCAGGTGTCCAACCCTTGTCCTGCACAGGAATCCCTTCAGTAATACCCACTATGATGATGTCACACAGACCTGGTTAGAGCATAGCTCAGAATCTCGAAGGAGTAACGTGTACCATTTGGGTCCTCCTCATGGTCACTGCAACAATGTCTGTCACATCAAAGTGACTGGCCCATGCAACAAACTACATCTTGTTGAAGACAAGCACCTCTCCTCATTAGACCAGCGCCTCGACCTCACTCCGAGTCCTACTCTGAAAGAGGATGGTGGTAGCAAACCTTCCCCACGGTGAGCAATAGTGCAGCCACCCCCAGACAACCTGTGGATTAGCACTGATTCACAGACCAGAGAGAGGGATGGGGAGTACAGATGGGGAAGAGGGTGGAGGAGAAAATCTACTGAGAAAGAAGAGGAATTTAAAAACTCCATGAATTTATGAGTCTATTTAAATGGAAGAAACTCTACAGGATTCCTGTCCTGGTACATTTATAATTCATTCTCAAGATAATTGGCATCGTTGGTAAAGCTGATATTTATTGCACATTCTTAGTTGGCCTGGATAAAGTGGTTGTGACCCATTTCTTTGAACTGCCCCAATCTGTCTTATCGAGGTGGACACACAGCACCGGGTTTAACAGATGTACGTACAGTTGTCATTGGTTCTTTCATGACAAGTGACTGCTCTTCACATGAGGGAAGGACCATAAGACTGTCCTTATCAGCTAAAGCTGATCCTGCCCTCAGCTTGTATTCAAAGGTGAGTAAGTAAAATATTTGAATTTTATTAATAGTAGTATGTTACAGATGTCAAACAATTAAATTGAGAATCCACTCACAACACTTGATACTTTAATGATTTTTAATGTAGATTGTGACCTTTGAGGTCATTTTTTTTGGCCTGTAGATGGTTCCTTCAGGGAAAAACCCACCTGATTGTCTGGTGGAAAGTCCATTGTTGATGAGCTGTAGGAATTTCCTGGGCTGTGCATCACTATAGTTTGGAGGCTAAATGGCTTGCATGAACTCCATTTCTCCGCTGATTTAAACTTGCGTTATCATTGTAAGCATTTTAAAACAGCTTAACATCACCATTAAGCTAAGTCCAAGAAAATATAACAATATATATGAACCTAGTTTGTCCACTCATGCCTGCATTTTGTGAAATTGTGCTTTAATCATTTGAAGTTTTTATTAGACTGTTTTATTTCAACATTGAGGAAAGCCTCAGAGTTGAGCTGTGATTGTATCAGCAGCCTGAGTCAGATCCTGCTCCTTATCCGGACCCAGATTTGGCAGAAGATGCAAGGTAAACATGCATTGCAATCCCAATTGCTCTTAATTCTCTAGCACCTTACAGAGTTTGCATGTGCTCAGAGGATATTGGATGTGAGGCAGTGGTTGAAGCCACTATTGACTCTGACCTTTGCAGACAGCTTGATGTTTCAGTGACTGACAAAAGACAGGAGCTCAATGTTAAGTCACAATGAGTTCAAATGCATGGCACACACCTTGAATACATCTAATGTGCGCCCCACATGAAAATCACATCCAGAGCACAAACACTATTTGACTGACCTTGTTCATACCGTGTCTATGTTCTGCACAAGCCCTGTCCCACCTTCTTCATCTAACCCCATCAACATATCTTCCTATTCTTTTCTGCCCCATTCCCTTACCAAGATTCCTTTTAAATACATCCATGCGATTCACTTCATGGCATAATGAGTTCCACATTTTCACCTCTCTCATTGTTAAGATGTTTCTCCTCAATGCCCTATTGGATTTATTAGTGATTCTCTTATAACCATAGCCCCTCATCTTTCAATCTCCCAGACCTGGAAACATCTTCTCTCTGTCCTATCTACCCCTTCATTGTTATCTCTCAACCTTCAACTTTCTAGAGAAAAAAATCTCAGTCTGTTCACTTTCTTGATTGTTGTACCCTCTCAGTTCTGATGTTATCCTCGTAAATCTCTTTTGCACTGTCTTCAATGTTTTCATATCTTTATTAAAATAAAATGCCTCAGCCAATCACAGCTGACATGACAACCAATCCCCAGCCCCACACCTTTTCCAAATGGTATACATTAGCTGAAACAAACACAGAGAATGCAGGAGAAGCTCAGCAAACATTGAGCATTGTGACCCAGTGCTAATCTCCTGCATTGGGTAAATGCCCAACTGTTCAACCTTTCTTCATACGGTAACCCTTCATCAATAATAACTTCCTTGAAAGTTCTTCTTGCGTAATTATGTCCTTTTTCAGAAGTCACATAGAGTCATAGAGATGTACAGCAGAGAAACAGACCCTTCGGTCCAACTTGTCCATGCCGACCAGATATCTCAGCCAAATCTAGTCCCACCTGCCAGCACCCAGCCCATGTCCCTCTAAACCCTTCCTATTCATGTACCCAGATGCATTTTAAATGTTGCAATTGTACCAGCCCCCACCACTTCCTCTGGCAGCTCGTTCCATACACGTACCACCCTCTGCGTGAAAACATTGCCCCTTAGGTCTCTTTTATATCATTCCCTTCTCACCCTAAACCTATGCTCTCTAGTTCTGGACTCCCCCACTCCAGGGAAAAGACCTTGTTCATTTAGCCTATCCATGCCCCTGATGACTTTGTAAACCTCTATAAGGTCACCCCTCAGCCTCCGACACGCCAGGGAAAACAGCCCCAGCCTATTCAACCACTCCCTATAGCTCAAATCCTCCAACCCTGGCAACATCCTTGTAAATCTTTTGTGAACCCTTTTAAGTTTCACAACATCTTTCTGATAGGAAGGAGACCAGAATTGCATGCAATATTCCAAAAATGGCCTTACCAATGTCCTGTACAGCTGCAACATGACCTCCCAACTCCTGTACTCAATACTCTGACCAGTAAAGGAAATAAATGACACCAGGTTATAGTCCAACAGATTTATTTAAAATCACAAGCTTTTGGAGCACTTCCCTTTCATTACCTGACTGTAAATATAAGTTTTTGTTGTAGTTGTTAGGGCCTGTCTCTTCAATATGAAATGGCCAATGTCCTCTTGAAGGCATAGAGAGAGAGAGTTAGCATCCATTGCGTCAGCCAGCAATTATTTCAGAGTCTCTGGGCTTTTCAGAAAAGGAATTGTTCCCGTCAATCCAATGCTTCGTCTTGCAGAGTTCCACTAGCATCCCCTCGTCCACTATAATAACTTCTCAATGGTATCAAGGCCTTTCATTATTCTATAAACCTTTACCTGATTAGCTATTGGTCCACACTGCTGTAGACTGAAGAGATTGAAGTCTGTGAACCCATCTATCTGAGTAGCTGATGTTATTTAGCCGAGGAATCATTTTTATGTCTGTGCCCTGGGCCTTTTCTAAGGGTCACTGTTTCACTAAGCATGTCTGTGGGATGTGGGTCTGTATGCTCAATATCCCCACATTCTGATGTGGTTTGAGTCAGCGTCTTGCTATGGAGTCCTTGATGTTAAGTTGGCTCCTCTTGGCCAATATAAGTGGGCACACATTTCATTGTGATATTCTATTATGCGATGCGGACATTGCTGGCAAAGTCAGTATTCATTGCCCATCCCAAATTGCTCTTGAACCGAATGATTTGCCAGGCCTTGTCAGAGGGCAGCTAAAAGTCAACCATATAGATATGGGTCTGGAGTCACATGTAGGTCTGACTGGGACAGCAGATCTCTTTCCCTAAAGAAGGTTTGTCAATGAGGACAAAATCAACACAACTGAGACTAGCGTTATATTCTCAGTTTATTAAATTTAAGTGCCATGAGGAGTTCTGGTTGGACCTTAACCCATGTCCTCAGGGCGTTCTGGCATAATAATTCAGTGACAACTCCAACACCATCTTTCCACTAAGGTTAGAGAGGGTGAGGACTGTACAGGATTAGCTGTGTTTGCAACACCAAGTAACTTTGCCAGAGATGACTTCCACATAGCAGCTTCTGGGTAAGATGCCAACAACATTTGCTCCCTTTTGGGGCGAAGGTAAAAGTCCAAAAGAAAATGAAAATATGAAACAGATTGAAACATATCAAGATCAGAGTTCCACATGAGGGCAGTACAGCACTGGAAATGTGCTGATTAAATGAGTTCAAAGTGAAATGTTTCCTCCGTATGAATAGGATCAACAGATAAAATTAGATTAAGAGGTTCTTAAGGCAAAGTCTTAAAGGTAAAAAAGAATATTTGATCCTGAAGAGCATCTTAATTATATTAATGAGAGCTCTGAGTATTTTCCTTCATTCTTAATACTTGTGTTCATAAAATCTAGATAATTATATTTTAATCCAGATTCTCTATTGAAATCCATGCCAAACTAATTCAAGGAGATAAGGCAAGAGCATTAAGACAAAGAATTGTTTCCAAGTTGATAAATGCCTTTCTCTCAGCTTCTTTCTCAATCTTTGCGATGCCTGCGGTGAGTCTGATTGAGACCTCAGTTTCAATTTTACAATACTTTGAATGAACTGTTCTCAACCAATGGGCCATGGGGAATGATGCAGTTAACCTCAACCTCCCCTAATCAGAGAGGGGTAAAAGTTAGTTGAGGTCCCTATCCCTGATTAAATACTACTGAGTGACTGTATTGGGAAAGCGACACATTGGAATAGCAGGTGAGAATGGTGTTGTTCTCAATTGTAAATCACCTAGTCCCCTTAGTAAAACAACTTACTATTGAGGCTTAATCAATGAGAACGTGTAGTGAAAATCAACATCTTATTGAGAGCTGTTTTCAGGACAGACCCATACTACAGGGGATGTCACTCTGGGCAATATGTGTCCGTACTGGTAGATAGTGGCATAGTGATGATATCTGAACTGTACTTCATTAATCCAGATGGGTTCAAATCGCACCATTGCTGCTGTTGAAATTTAGATTTGATGATTAAATCTGAAATTGAAAGCCAGTCCCTAGAACTATTGATTGTTATAAAATTTCATTTCATCCTTAATGTTCTTTCAGGGAAGGGAATTGGCTGTCTTGACATGGTCTGGCCTACATAAAACTCCAGGCTTACCGGACTGTCTCCCTCTGAAATAGCTGAGCAAGACCAGCTCATGAGGAATGAAGGCATAGGCAGCTAGACCCATATTCCATGAAAGAATAAAGAAAAATATTGTAATAGCAGTGAAATTGGATTGGTTTATGGTTTTAAGGAGATAATGATGGTCATTAAGTCATAATTAAATTGGCTCCATTATTAGACAAATGCTTCTTGCATGTTTAACTTTTTTATGCACCGTCTGGTGTGGGACATTACATCTAAGGTGGTGAAACATTTTCCATTTTGAACAGTGAACATTGGGCATTGCTGGGTCAAGGGAGAAATCTCCCTTTCAGTCCCTCCATTTACATTCTGACTTTGGTTCCAATGCCTGCACTGGCTGTCTCATGGTCAATTTGTGAGAATTTATTTTAATAAAAAGCTGATTTTCCTACCATCCTTGTTGCATGCATCTGATAGAATCTTACAGGGGCCTGAACGATGTAGGCTGTGATGACAATGTTACAGAATTGTGCTCATCATCGAATGGGAGGCATGTGGCTTGTGGGGGGTGGAGCTGGTACCTTGTCTCACTGCGCGACACTCAGAAAAGTCAGTCTGACTCCCAACTGCGGCAAACACATGGCACATTTATTCATCCAAATCACCAATTCACAAACTGGGTGGGAGCTTGTCCACAATCCAGTCAAGGGGAACTGCTGTCAGTCAGGCACAGTCCACATGTTGTCCAGGGTCTTCGTCACGGTCAGTCATCTGCTCCAGCCGCTCACAGGCTGGTCTGGCTACAGCCTGGGGAGTGGGCAAGGATCAGTCCTGTCAGGGAGTGGGCAGTGGTCAGTCCTGGAGGGGTAGAGAGTCAGTAAACCATGGGGTCAGTCAGAGAGTTGCAAGGACAGTGGTCAGTCAAGGCCAGTGAAGATGTTTCCAGGGGACACAGGGGACAGGGTATCAGTGATGGGGAGAGGGGGTTTAAGAGGGGGATGTTACACTCTATTAAACTCAGGGGGGAGGAATCCTGAATGGGGTACAAAACCCACTGTTTCCTCATCCAGTCAAAAAGAGGGTTAAGTGAATTCAATTGCCTAAATAACCAGGGCCAACACTGCACACAAGCCCAAATTCTGTTTTCGCTCACCATTCACACACACACAGACATTGCCAATAGGGATGGTTGTACTGACACCATGAGTGAGACCCCTTAATATTGCCTTCACTCACAGTGGGCACAAGAGGGACATCTGCTGATTTGACCTGGGTGGATTTAAACCTATGCCTTAACCATATTCAAGGCTAATTATCGTATGAAAACTTAACATGCTTATACTAAATCTTTTTGCTTTTAAATGTGAAATGGTTTAATTTTACATAGAATTGCACACTATGTTCAGCAATAAAATCAGCCTCGGGTCCATTCCAATGTTGAACTCCCACATGGACCTCCTTCCTTCATCAACGTATTCTTCTTTTCCTTTGTACAAACACAGTCACAAATATATACCTATATACTTCTCATGTATTCCCTTTTGATTTATTAGTGACTATCTTACATTTGTATTATATATATCTCCATTTCTGGCAAGTGGAAATATCCTTAATTCCTTACATATCTTAAAGACCTCGATCAGATTAACCCTCAACCTCATCCATTTTAGACAAAAAAAAGGTGCAGCCTGTTCAATCTTTCCTGATGGCTATTATCTCTCAGTTCTGCTACTGCTTTTGCAAGTTTTCAAATTACAACTTTTGTTTTTGCAACTAAGTGCTTTCCTTATATAAAAAAAGCACTCACCATGTTGGCAGTAAAATAAATCCATAACTTGTTTTGACATGGTTTGCAGCTGATGAGATTACATATAACATGCCTCTTGTGCACATTGACTACTTATCCACTCTTGTGTCCTGTCCTGAGTGTTGAAGCTGTTCCTGTTCGACTTACCCCTGCAGCAACACTAGGTTGAAAGGAAAGGTGAAAGTGCAGGCAGCTGGAAGGTATACCCAGGCTCCTATTGCAGTGGGTAATGTCTTATTTATCTGGCAAGTGTGAGCAGGCTTCTATCCAGCTGCTTTTAGACTCAGCTGCATTCATTTTCAAAGAGCACTGAGGTTTGCTAGCCAGAGGACAAGAATTCCTTTCTCTTACATCTGCTCAGCTATTAGAGTAATTGAGGCAGCCTGCACATATTTGACATATTCTTTGAAAATGTATCTGATGGAAACTCCACTTTATTGTATTGCTGCACATATCCTATGTAATTGGAGATGTTTCTGCAATAGATATATAATTTACATTGGAAGTCCATTATTATGTGGTTGAATATATCGTGAATATGCAAACAGCATGGAGGCTCCAAACAGAGGTAAACCTTTATTGGAATCTTCATTTTGCTAGTTTAATAAAAAGGAATTTGTTTGTTAACACAGTGCATAATTAACAACCTCACAGATTCCAACATCCCCAATAAAATGAGAATTCACTTTGTGAGGCGAAAGAGAGTTAAGCATTGGAGGTGCAGTATAGTGGAAACTATAAGTCATGAAATAGTGTCACACATAAACTGTTCATTTGCCTCATCAATGGTTTGCAATTTTACATTACCCATCTAGTCTAATCCTACTTCCTGTTTACTCTCAGAGTGAGAGCGACAGCTTTTGATATCAAGGCCATATTCGTCTACGTGTGGCATCACAGAGCCCTAGCAAACTGGAATCAATGGGTGTCAGGGGGAAACTTTCCACTGGCTGGAGTCATACCTGACACATAGAGAGATGGTTGTGGTTGTTGGAGGTCAGTCATCTCAGCACCAGGACAGGTCTGCAGGAGTTCCTCAGGGCAATGTCCTAGGCCCAACCATCTTCAGCTGCTTCATCAACCACTTTCCTTGCATCAAAGGTCAGAAGTGGGGAAGTTAGCCGATGATTGTGCAAAGTTCAGCACCATTCGTGACTCCTCAGCTACTGAAGCAGTCCATGTTCGAATCTAACAAGATCTGGATAATATCCAGGCTTGGGCTGACAAGTAGCAAGGAACATTCAGGCCACACAAATGCCAGGCAATGACCATCTGACCATCTCCAATAAGAGACTATCTAACCAGTGTCCCTTGACATTCAGTGGTTTTACCATGATGAATCCATCACTGTAACCTTGGGGTTACCATTGATCAGGAACACAACAGCAGGTCACAATATAGAAATACCATGGTGAGTAACTCATCCTGACTTCCTGAAGCCTATCCATCACCTACAGGGCACTAATCTGGAGTGTAATGGAATTCTCCCCACTTGCCTGGATGGGTGCAGCTAAAACAACACTCAAGAAGCTCGACACCATCCAGGACAAAGCAACCCACTTGAGTGACTCCACAACCACAAATATCCCCTCCCTCCACCACCAATGCCCATTGGCAGCAGGGTATACCATCCCCAATTTGCAGAAATTCATCCAAAGTCCTCAGACAGTACTTTCCAAAACCATGACCCCTTCCAACTAGTAGGACAATGGAAGCAGATACATTAGAATACCACTACCTGCAAGTTCCCTCCCAACCACTCACCATCCTGACTTGGAACTCTATCAGCATTCCTTCAATATCGCTGTGGCAAAATCCTGCAATTCCCTCCCCAAGGGCATTGTGGGTCTACCTACAGCACACGGACTGCAGCAGTTCAAGATGGCGGTTCACCACCGCCTTCTCAAGGCCAACTAGGGACGGGCAATAAACGCTGTCTCACAATAAACGCTGTCACACCGATGTCTCACAAGCGAATAAAAAAAAACATACACTTTAATATTCCCCTTCTTTCAGGATCCTATCTTATTTGTTTGAAGCAAATGTTTTGTCTTTGCTTCAATGACAGCTTTTTGTCACTGGCATTTTCCACAGTTGAGAAGAATAAAGTTCTGGATAAACATATAAACACCTTCCATCACCACACAATGTCATAAAGGTGCTTTGAAGCCAAAAAGCACACTTTTGCAGCACAGTAACTGTTGCTCTGTGGGAAATGTGGCAGGCAATTTACACACAAGGAGAAAGTGAGGACTGCAGATGCTGGAGATCAGAGCTGAAAATGTGTTGCTGGAAAAGCGCAGCAGGTCAGGCAGCATCCAAGGAACAGGAGAATCGACGTTTCGGGCATAAGCTGAAGAAGGGCTTATGCCCGAAACGTCGTTTCTCCAATTTACACACAAGCTCCCACAAAGAGCAATGTGAAAATGGCTGGATGATTTGATTTAATAATGCAAATGGCAGAGATAGATATTGGTCCAGGCCTAGAGAGAACTCTTCTGCTTCTCTTTGAAATGGTGCAGTGGAATCATTTTATATATCCACAGTAGAGAGCAGGCAAATCTTCATTTGAAAGAAACAGCGTACCTTCACAACTGCAATGCAGTGTCCACTTCAATGTTGCAGAGGTGCCGGTGTTGGACAGGGGTAGACAAAGTTAAAAATATACTCCTGATCTATAATCTGATGTTGTGTGATTTTTAACTTTGCGAAAGTGAGTACTGCAGATGCTGGAGATCAGAGTCAAGATTAGAGTGGTGCTGGAAAAGCACAGCAGGTCAGGCAGCATCGGAGGAGCAGGAGAATCGACGTTTCAGGCAAAAGCCCTTCACCAGAAATGACATTCCTGATGAAGGGTTTTTGCCTGAGATGTCGATTTTCCTGCTCCTTGGATGCTCCCTGACCTGCTGTGCTTTTCCAGTACCACTCTAATCTTGATTTTTAACTTTGTCCACTTCAATGTTGCCCTCCACTTTCTCAAATGGAACTTATACATATGACCTTTTGACTCCTTGCTATCCACTGAGCCATAGCTGAATACCGAAATGAAGACTCGAGAAACAAGCTCACTCCCCAAGAAGAACCTTCTTGTGATCAGGGAGCATTGATTCACACAGTATAGGAACTGCCAGTTCCTGTGGAGCAGTACCTCAGCATGAGCTAAACACCTCCAGGATGGCAGGCAAACAAGCGAGAAAGGAATCAGCTTGGGTTTTAAAAACTATAAGAAATTTAACACTTGGCTGGAGCTCCAGAGCTTAGAAATCAATTTTCATGAATTCCTCCCACGCAAAAGCTTATCTTGATTATCGTTAACGTGAAAGATTTTGTTGGCTGATTTTTTATTAACACATTTGAAGATGGGACCAAGACATGTAGAATGCTAGGATTGCAAATTTCTTCTCAATTTCTGCCATTGTTGCTCCTTCAAAAGTCATGAAATGAATTACCAATGAGCTCTCTCCCTGAAAGAACAATGTTTATCTCTCAATGAAACACCATGAGAACAGATTATTTGGTCATTAACAGATGATGGTGGGAGCCTGTTGTGTCCAAATTGGCTGCTACATTTCCTGTGTTACAACAGTGGCTAGACTTCAACAGGTACTCTCTTGCCTGTGAAGGATGTTTTTGGATATCCTGAGATTGCAGGAGGTGCTAGAGAAATGTAAGTTCCTGAAAGAAATTTCAATTCAAATTTTAATTTTTTAAAAAAAGGAGAAAGAAACACACAGGCTGAAAGAGAAACAGAAACTGTTGTGAACATACAGTTTGTACCTGGAACTGGAAAGATAAAGCTTCATGTTTTCAGAACTCAATTGTACTACACAAGATTAAGGTCAAACAAAGGCTGCTTATCAAAACCACTCTGTGTGAAAAACAAGTCAACAGAACAAACGCAAAATAAAATCTATGGGATAGTATTTGAGTCCTGAGGGGTGGTTTTGAGTTTGTCGGGAGTGCTGTGTGGAACATGCGAAATATTTTGCATCATTATCCTACAAGAAAGGACAATGTGTCTTTACTGAAGATACAGAGTAAAAGTTTGTCAGGGGGTGGGGGGGAGGTTTGCACTGGCAAAGAGTAAACTGGTTGAGGGATGTCAGCACCTATGCTATAAAGACGAGCTCAGAATAGAATGAGTTGCACAGCACAGATTTCCATAAGATATTGATATAGACAGATAACCTTAATGTTCATTGTTTTAGCTTCCACCATCTGTCAAATGCAGATACTTCTGTTTTATTATCAGCTTATACTAAACACATTAACACTGGAGAGTGTGATTAAAATATGCCCTTGACTGATGGTTAATTATATGAAAATATGATACAATTTAGCTTTAATGTTCTCATCACTTTAGATGCCTTTTCTTAATTAAACTAATTGAAAACACCTCAACCTCCAGCTGCACTTCACTCCCATGTTCCTGATCTTTAGTCATTGAGAGAGTGCGGTGAGTTTGAGAATCTGCTAATGGCTTTGCTCCTCGGCTTGATCATGGAGCCTATTCACATGTTCACTGGGGATGTGCTTTTTTAACCCAAATATAGTATTTGCCTCTCTTCTGAGGCTAGCACCCTGACCTGATACCACAGGCACATTGCTTTCACTCCCACGCTTACAGCTTCTGTGATGGCTGGGCTCCACACGCACTAGAAGTGTTAGACAACAGGACCAACAAATGAAAACAAAATAGTATGGATGCTGAGAGTCAAATAAAAATAGAAAATGTTGGAGAAACTCAGCAGGTCTGGCAGCATCTGTCGAGAGAGAAAGAATCAGTTTTGGGTCCTGTATGACTTAGAGTTGAGAACATTTCCCTCAGAATTAGAGAAAAAATTAAGGACATTTTGCTTCAATTTAATAAGTTTCCACTTGTTTTCTAACCCGTGTTGTCATCCCTTTAAAAGAGACATTTTGTTCACTTATTTTGATGCCAATTATGTCAATCTAATTGTGATTTTATGAAAGATTTAGTTACACATCTGGATTACCAGAGATGCAAAACACTCGTACAGAGATCCAGAAGAGGTCACAGATATTTAGCTGCTTGGCAATTAGCACTGTGGAGTTGAACATAATTCAATCCTTCATCAGTGATGCATAATAAAGTTGAACACAGCTGGTAAAACAGATATTAAACATCAGCCTGCAAGTATGCTTACTTTTCCCATCACAAAGGATGGTCTGTTTTATTAAATTTAAATAAGTTTATTCTCCTTTCCCACAAACATTATACATTTGGTGTTAGTTGTCAACAATGTAACAAAAATAGAAAATCTTAAACCTGTTACAGTCGCATGTAGAATTCTCAACATTTAACGGCATTTGATAGCCGAGGGAACCACAAGAGTTCAATTTTAGTGCAGTTATCTTGATTGCAGCTTTAAGTAAAAACAGAATCAACTCTAAGAACACAAAATACATTCCACATAAATCCTAAATTACATATTTCAGACAATACCAAAAATACAAAATAGCTTTAAAGCTGGGCTGAATTGCTTTATAGAAATTTCTGACTGATTAAGATACTTGAAACACAGAGGTTACTTAATTCCATTTTTCTAAACTATTTAAAAGCCTAAGACTGTACTTAATCACAAGACAGCTTTGCACCTACAGTACATTTGTGGTGTGAAGCTCGATCTGACTTTTAAATGACCCAAAACTCCCAAGATAAAATGATTACAAATTATTCCACTACAATCCTAGATTTACACTCCAAATTCGTAGTGCAAGGCAAAACTGTTTCACTCCAACAGTATGGGTTGCATCTCACTACATTCTCCATGAACCAGGGTGTTGTGTCAGTGTGTGACAGTCCACAGCAATTCTTCTTTTCAAATTTACTTATTTATTTTTAGCGCTAATTGAGATCTGGGCTATTAGTGTTGCAGAGTGGAAGGCTGTTCATGTTAAAGCCATATTACCAGCATGCATCAATCCCAAGTCAAGCATCACCCAGGGAAAGATATGAAATGAAGCTCTTCTGCTCAACTGTTTCCAATATTAGAAGGTCACACCAACCTTCATCAATGTAACAGGTTTCCATTCAGGACATCACTGTGTCTTTTAACCCGAGTGAGATTGCCAAATTGGCATGGACCCCCTGGTTTCATGGTTCTGTCCCTCACTGTAACTGTGTTGGAGGTAGTTATCATATTTCACGTCACATTCTCCTTGCTCCACACCTTTAAGGCACAATTTCTCAAAACCAAAGGCCACGGAGGTGTTGAAATGATCTGCAACATTGGGTGGGTGTGCCTTTGTGCATACATTTTCTGATCACATTGATTTAGTTTTAATTACAAACCCCCAAATGAAACTACAAACATTTAAAAAAGATTTTGAACATCAACATTTTACAAATACAGATTGAAAAAAAAATTACTTCAGATAAAGGTTATGGCTTTATATATAGACTGTCCATTTTCACAGCCCAGAATCCCCTATGGTTCCTCAGGCAGCTTTTTAATATGTGCTGGTGTACTGCCTCCAATTTCCATAGCCTGTAGCCCAAACTAATTACTTTGCACATTGTTACTAAATTAAAATATCTTAAATCTTCATGCACTCATGGGTCGTGCTTTTACTTCTGAATCTGACCATGGGTTGAAGGCCTATTCAAGATACTAAACATGAATGCTTTACCATAGTACTGAGGGAGTGCTGCACAGTTAAATGAACTGTCTTACAGATCAAGCATTTCCTGAGGATAAATGTATGAGATCCCACTACACTATTGAAATGAAATTCAAGGGCATTCTCCCCACTGTCTGGTCAAAATATATCCCTCAATAACTATCAATAAAACGCCTGAGAACTTGCTGTGTATAATCTAGTGACTGCCTCTCCTACATTACAATATGCCATTTCAAAGTACTTCATTGGCTCTAAGGCATGTTAGGACATCCTGAGGTTACAAAAGGCACTGAATAAATGCCACCTTTCTTTTCCTTCAATGCATCTATGCTATTCACATTAACTTCTTGAGACATTCCTCACCTTCATCCTGTTACGTGCATACCTGGCTTCCCCTTAAATGGACATGTGTGTGACTCCCCTCAATCAGTCCTCATGAGAATGAGTTCCACATTCCCACTACTCTGGGCAAAGACATTTCTCCTCAATTCCTTAACAGATTTATTGGCTACTATCTTATATTTATGGACCTGAATTTTGAAGGCACAAAAAAAACTATATGTGAACCATTAAAAATACACACATTGTATATTTTGCAACAATCCATGTTACAGCTGTGCTTACACTAGTAATCTGGATTTTTTTAAAACAACTTTGAAAACCTCAGACTTACTCCAAGAACCTGTTTTACAACAAACAAAGGAACAATTTCTGGATTTAATCATTTGTTCTGTATCAGATCGGAGCACATACTCAGATCTGTACTTCTGATATTGCTACACAAAGGGTGCTCCATTTGCAGTGTGGCACCTGTAAGGGTATTTTGCATAGCTAGCTGACCCGATTTCAGTTGCTAGTTCAATGTGAACCTTCCCTAGCATGTACAAAGCAGTCATCAGTGGCAAACTTATCTCAGTTTGGTTGATAACTTTCTAGGATTGTCTTGCAGCATTCAGAAATGAAGTTTTAATCTCATGGATTATGAGCAACACCCCTGAAAAAAATACAGACGTCCAAAACTATTGTGTGGCTTTTATCTATGTTTTCTTTGAACACTTTTGCTCATTAGAAAAGGGAGAGAAAGGTCCTTTGACTGGTTGAGGGGGAAAGGCTATAATGTCAGGATCTAGCAAATCCAGATGCCGAGGCTAATGATCTGTGGCAAGCGTTCAAATCTCACCAAGGCAACTGGTGATATTTCAGTTCAGTTAATAGTGTTTAATGCCGCAGCAATAGGATTTGCCACAGAGATAGTGTTTGTTCCCACTTTAGTCTGTAAGGTCCAGGCTACGTTCCCATCATGATCTGACAGGCATAGACATACATCATAAAAACCCAAATCTTCAGGAACAATTTCAGAAACAATGGAACCTGACGAGATGACTGCCAATGCTTACCATCACATCTTTCGAGGCATAGGTATATAGATAATCAAGCCAACGGAATTTATTCCCTTTAGTGGGAAGGTTAGTGACCAGGGGCATAAATTTAAGGTTAAGGGGCAGGAGGGTTAGAGACTATGTGAAAAAGACCTTTTTCCTCCAGAGAGAGGTAAGAACCTGAAACTTGTTGCCTGTGAAGGTGGTGGAAGTAAAAAGCCTCTTAACATTTAAGAAGTATTTAGATGTACACAAGGCACACAAAACCATGAGCTCAGTGCTGGAAAATGGGATTAAAATAGTCAGGTGATTGCTTCTAACCTGCGGAGATTGATGGGCTGAAGGGCCTTCTTCTGTGTCGTAGAACTCTATGGCTATTTTAAAACCATCAGATATATTTTCACATAGAGTGATAACTCTATTTGGTAGTGCTTGAGAGTCAGCAATTGTAATTTCCAAGCAATGGAGCATTGATGTACCAATGCAGTACCCAAGAACTCATCCTAAAGATGAGATTTTAAACCAGTTCCTATCAACTGGTTCTGAACTGCATTAAAGATCTCATGTAAGGGAGTCCTCCCAATGATCTGATCAACCTTCATCCTCAGCCAATACAGTAAAAACAGACCTGCCCCACGTTATCGATGATTGCTGGATTTTGCTGTATGCTAAATTGATTCTGCATCTGTGTAAATGGGAGAGGATAAAGTACAAAATAAATCGCAGGCGAGACATGAATGGTGTCAGCACGTTGCTTTGATTTCACCATTTTACAGGCCAGCTGGAAAAGGTGTGGCTTCCTGTGGGCCAGGCGTTATCCCATACTTTGTGCCAAACTCAAAAGGCTCGGAGGCCAATCTGTGTTGTTCTACCTTCAGTTTTACTTTACAAAGTAGTGTAAAAAGATGCTAAAACATTTCCTGCCCAATCCTCTGTCTTCCCACTCTGCCTCCCCACAAAAAATTACTCCAGTTACTACTTCAATGACTTTTCAAACAATAAAACACTCTCTACAATATTGTTGGGTGAAGGCTTTGGGCTTTAATTTCTGTTTGTTCAGTAGAGTAATGGTTAATTAACTAAAAGCGACTGACTCAGGAGGTTTTAGGATCAAGCAAACTGAAATATCTACAGGCACTTCTCCCTAGATTAGAGAACTGAGAAAGCACTCAAAAGCATTTTAATCTATTTGCTGTGTTTCTAATGAAAAAAAACAGCTGCTTCAGAAGCCATTAATAGCGGCTGGTAAACCAGTTCTAGTTCTCATGATTAATCAATAATGTTTTAACCATAATTATGTTTAAAACACCCCTTATAATTGTATCCAATTGCTCTGACAAAACAGCACCAGGTCCTTTAGACGAGGCAACATGTTAAAGCGCTGTAAAGTATATTAATAGCTGCAAAGTATTCTTTTCATAATATTTTGCAACCAAATGTGCTTTTTGTTGTTTTACTTTGTGCTCACTGAATTGACCGTGAACATAATTTATGATTCTAGGACCAAGGGGCCAAAGATGTAGTTCTCATTCGAAGGGTTGGGAGTAGGTTGAGCGGAATGATTTTTCACCCAGAGAGAGTGATGGGTTCTGGAACTCACTGCCTAAAAATGGTGGTCTCACATTTTAAGAAGTCCTGGACATGCACTTGAAGAGCTGCAAGGACAATGGACTCTGAGTTCGAAAGTGGGACTAAATTGGGTAGCACTTAATTTTCAGGCACGGATAGGATGGGCTGAATGGCTGTGGAAATCTATGAGGCTGTCCCAGGGGATACAACATTTTCTATTTAAGGCACCCAGGATAGAAACCTGACCAGAAAATGAGTGAAATCCAGATGCAACCAACCCTGGTATAAACACTGCCCGCAAAGCTTCACAGTCAATGGAATCGTTATTGGATAGAGCCACATAACAGACAGCGAATCCAAAACTGCACAAAACAAATTCCTACTGCATTGTGTTCGCTTCAGATACAGCACGGTGTAAGGGAGTTCACTGTCCCATTTTAACATGCCTCAAATCTCAAACACAGTCATGTGTAAGTGTAATAAACCTTTCAAGGCCCGGGGGAACTCCAAAATAATCTCCTCATGGAGCTTGTAGCGTTCTCCTTGGTAACAGGCAATGGCAACTGGAACTAATCACATGAGCCCTTCAGAAAGCAGACTGGGGTTGAAAAGGGGTATTGTCCATCCTTCTATGCCAGGAGACTCAGGTTCAAGTCCCACATGTTCCAGAATCATAAAATCCCTACACAGTATGGAAGCAGGCTATTTTGTTCATTAATCCCCACACCAACACTCCAAAGAGCATCCCAAGTACTACCCTAACCCTGTAACCCTGCTTTTCCCATGGCCAATCCACCAAACATGCATGTATTTGGACAGTGGGAGGAAACTGGAGCACGCAGAGGAAAACCATGCAGACACAGGGACAACATGCAGACTCCACACAGACAGTTGCCCACAAATGGAATTGAACCAGGGTCCCTGGCGTGGTTAGGCAGCAGTGCTAACCACGGAGCCACCAAGCCGCCCTGTGTGTAACAACATTGCTAAACAGGTTGAGTGGAAAATATCTCAGATTGATAACTGAGGATGGATCTACAGGGATGGATCTATAACAATGTCTGTCCTGGTACAATGTGAATCATGTGTAGTGGCTCTATTTTGCTGTTTAGCAATAAATGATGTTCTTTTTCAGTTAGGCTTCCTGAGTTAATACAGTAATTGTAACATTTCTCCTCCCATTTCTTGCACCAGCTATCGGATAGCTGATGGGAAGAAATCAGAGTTTTCGTGAGGTCAGGTACCAATTTAAATTAGGGGTGAAATGTTCCACAGTATCTGGATTGCCCAACCTCAATTCAGGTAGAACACTTGAAAGCAAGGCGACTTTAATTACAATATTCTCAATAGAATTTGAATTCAAATTCAAGGTTAGCATCTAAAAACCTTTATAATAGATACATTCAAAACTTCCATTTTTTTGCTGATGGGCAATCAGATATATATTACCATCACCATTCATCACATATATATTTCACCATTCATCTCATGGACTTTCATACACCACTGATTCTGAAATTGTGCTCCTTGTGGGAAAATTATCTAATTTTCAATATAATCAATCATTGTACTAGACGTGTATTGTCTTTCAATTAATTGACTGTTCCAAATATAATCAAATACTTCATTCTGTGAAAGTAAAGCACAACCTAAAAAAATTGCTTCTGGTTGTTTTAAAGATTTTTTTCTCACCTGTTAGCTAAAATCTGCGCTAATATTTCCTTTCAAGCACTTGTCTTATGGAGTATTCTGTTAAATATCGGTCCATGCTTGAGATGCAGTAAGGGATAGATAGATATTTGCCTTATTCAGTGAAGATTGGTTCACCATTCTTAACCTAGACCCTGGAATTCTGCTTAAGACCAACAACAAATTATTAGAAATGAAATGAAATGCTAGAACTGTACCTTGACTTTGCTCAGAGTGTCGGATTTGGGCCCTTGACCTTCTAAATCAGGTATTGCAATCAGTTGTGAGGTTCACTTTCTCCATGGGTAAACATCTATACATTGGCTGTGGGTGTCACATCCACACAGTATTTCCTTATAGAGTTAAGTGCCAATATGTTAAATACACACATTCTCCTGAGTTCCAGCCATTGGGTTATACTTCAGGAAACTGGGAATCTGCTCTGTAAAATTATGTTCCTATTCAGATTACGTGACGTACCCTATCATAGCCAATCAATTGCAGTGTTGGAATCCCAGATTTAAAAATGTGGAAAATGTTGCATTTAGTTTCTCTCCATCAACACTCCCAGATGCAGTTTGAAAACCCAATTAACATGGTTCCCTTATAACATCACAGTAACATGAACAGATCTGGCTTTGAGCTGTAGTTCTTTGCATTATATTCTTAGCAATAGTCATTATACATTCTCTCCCAAATGAGGGTTTTAGGCCAGAGACAAATGGCACAGGGGCGCTACATATCTCATGCCCAGTTTTAGCTTTTGCTTCACAGGTCATTGAAAGTCAGACATTGTTGAAAAATTCAGAGAAAAATGTGTTGAAGATTTCTAAACAAATATACTAATTTATGATTTTCAAATAATCTCTATCCTCCTTATCAAGCAAGTGGTTGAATCAACACTTTACAAACTCATTACAATGTTTCCAAATCCAATTTCATTCTCTTCCAGGATCTAAAGTCTATGGATCCTCTAATTCCATCAAAAATGTACGACCTTACAAAATCCTGCTGTTCCTGAATCAATATACCTTTATCTAAAATAAAACAAGGACCTGTGGATTTGAAACACATAAAAACAGAAATTGCTAGAGAAACTCAGCAAGTCTGACAACTTTGGTCGAGAGAGAAGCAGAGTTAATGTTAACTCTGTTTCTCTCTCCACATATGCTGCCAGACCTGCTAAGTTTCTCCAGCAATTTCTGTTTTCTGTGCCTTGATCTATCTCACCATTTCTACTTTAAAAAAAAATCTTTGCTGGTAAGCTGTGCTGTGATCTTCACTGATCACCTCACTCTCTATAAAAAAAACAATTCTTTTGTTCTCTGATCAAATTTACCTTCTCAAGGCATTGGGTGAGGGGAAAAGGAGTTTAGGATTGAGGGAGGAGAGACGTTGATCAACTAAAAACACACTCTAACCCCTACTTTCACATTATTCGGGCAATTGAAGCATCAATGGGACCCCAACGCTGAAGACGTATCACCCTGACATAAAGCATGGTTTTGATTCCACAAAAAAAGACATTGAGATCAATGTTATATAGACTTATATAGCGAGTGTTATGTAGTGCATCTATTCAGCCTAAGCAGCTTGTCCTGCATCGTTATCACTTGTAAAAGTAGTGGCCCTAATCCCATTAACTCATTTGGTTCCACTAGTCATTAATCCCATTGCCCTCAACCTTCTGTGGGATCCAGCCTTAATGGTTGACACTGAGTTTATTTCAGTCAGTAGTGTTCTGTGCATCTCTATGTAAGATAAACATTTCTCCTGATCTCTCAAGACTAAATCATATATCTGTCTCCCTTCATTCTGAACCCCTCATCCAATGGAAATAGTCCATTTCTATTAACCCTGCATCATTAACTTAATGATCAATATTTTCAAAATGATGCATAGTAGTTTACGTAATATATCAGCACAAATGTAAAGATATCCAGGAATTCCTTTAAAAATTACATAAGGATTGATATTTCCTGCAACTATATTAACAAGGAAGTCAGTCATCGAAGAATGATGGGTGCCTTGACTTTTCGCAATCGGACTTACATTAAGGAATTGAAAATGCAAACTTCACTTCAGTGCTTTGAGAAAGAGAGCTATGTGGAGCTTATTCCACATGCACATGAGTCTGGCACAGATTCTGTGCCAATTTAACTTATACAAAACATACGACAAATCAATGGGCTGTGAAAAAAAATTGGCATCCTTCTCATAACAACCCTCTCACTTTGAAATGACAAAGCAATTTGGCATAAACATTTTAAAACTTCGGATGCTAATATCCACAGCACAGCAAACACCACACAGCATTTAAGGGAAAAACATGAGGGGAGAAAGGCACAGAAGGATACCGTAATGGAACTGGTTAAAGAACAGCATGGGAGGAGGCTCATAAGAAGCATAAACACTGTAAATGTTAGGTCAAACTATGAAATCGCTAACCTTTATTTCTAATAATATATTTAATTTCAAGCTCTATTTCCCACTTGGACTGTCCCATTAATTGGGTTTGAAGTGATGAAGGTCCAGTTTACCACTTGGTCCAATTACAATTCCTCTCAATTATGAAGAGAACATCAGTTCAATGAAGTTGTACAGCATGATATTACTTTCTCAAGGCTAAACATGTTTATGTTAAATATCTGTTCATTGAAACAAACCATTCAAAATGGATGGAATAGATTTTCTGCTAAAATAATTGTCACCCTCATATAATTACAACTCCAATTATTTGCTTTGTTCTTGTTTTGGGTAAGATTGTTAAATTACTATTTCCTACGTTGCACTAAGAACTTCATTGGCTGGAAAGTGCCCTGAGGGCTTCCTGAGTTTACGAAAGAAGTTGTATAAAAATGCAAATCTTATCTGACCAATTCCTTCCAACAGGACTACATTGGAAGGCTTGACTATTTATGATTTTTTAACCTTTTCCTAACAAATGCTTCAGTTTTTCGACCAAGTTTGCACCATCACAATCAATGAACTGAAAAAAAAGACATCATTTTTGAGCTTTTGTAATCCAATTGCCCTTAGCCTTCTCTTCTCTAATGAAAACCATCACAGCTCCTCTGAAAACAGGAGAACTTAATCCCTGGCACTATTCTAATAAATCTCCTCTGCATCCCCCTCCAAGGCCCACAGAAGGAACATGTGATGGACATTTCTGAAACTTCAATCCTGGTCTGCAACATTCAAGGAAGTGACACCAATTTGTTAGTCTGAGGTTGAAATGTAACAATATTGAAGGATTCTTAGAAAAAAAAGACTGGAAATGTTTTTGGAAGACAGGAGGGGAGCATTCTTCTGAGAAAAAGCAGAAATTCTCTTTCATTTTAGAATCATTTCTTGTTAATTTCTCTCAATGAGATAAGCTTAGGAAGTCTTTGTCATGCAGCCAGCTCATAGCGATGAGAAGTTTCCTCCCACTGTTTTCAAGAAAGTTAGAAGCCACACAAGAAACCTTTTGGGAATGTTAAAATGAAAGATCTCTTTCCAGGCATTTCAGGAAAGGGCAGCAAGTATGTGAACCAATTTTCTAGAGACCACATTTAGACATTGATCTACAGGCTTAGATGCAGTGTCAAATTTTAAAATTCTCTTTAAAAGTTCTTATACCCTTGCCTTCAGACACCTTTCCATGGTCTCTCTTCCTCACTCCTCTCCATCCTGGTAGCCTCCTGAATTCTATAACCCCTCCACAAATTGTGTTCTTCCAACCCCTGCCCCTAATGATAAATGTCAATGGCCCAATTTACTATCAACTGCTTTCGTCCAGCTCCCTTTGGCTTAAGCGCTGAAATTCCTCGCCAAACAGATCAAACTCTCTCTCTCTCACCTGAAGCTATGTAGCTTGAACTTTGACCAAGCATTTGGATCTGTTCTAATATCTCCTTTTGTGACTAGATACAAAGGCTTGTTTGTTTACATTCGTGTGAAGCACTTTTCGATGGTTTTTGTTACAGTGCTAAGTAAAAGTAAGTTGTTCTTGTAAAGCTCCCAACACTCCCGCTTCAACAATGCTTTAATTTCCCATGGTCTGGTTTAGACTGGCCACACAGACCACCCGTAACCCTCACAATTAAGACCTCATTCTAAACATGGCCATCGAGTAAATACAGAGGCCACAGAAGGTCACCTGGGCTCATGGTTTTCATGTCACAGGTTATTCCCAGAAGGAGAAACCAGTAAAATGCTTGGAAACACTCCGATATATGACATATTCAGGATGAGTCAGGCCACTCACATGTTTTACTGATTCCTCCTTCTAGGATTGTGTCAGCAATGGCACCACGATCCTGACCTTGAGTCATGTTCAGAGACTGGTCGAGGGTCAGAGTGGTCACCCACCTGCAAGCTGCTGATAGCCCGCTAGGGATAACAGAATGGAGTCACTTCTCCGCACTGCCTGGGATTTCCAGTCAATGTGTGTGGCCAGCCCAGATCAGCCCTAGGTTTGTTCAGGCTGAGGTGGTGGTATCAAGGGGTGGTATGGTGGGGGTGGGTGAGCTGCTGTGTGATCCCACAAGAAACTCCACTTCTATCCCCCCCCACCATCTGCACCATTGGACTGCAGCTGCAATTTCTGGCAGCTTCCTTACAGGTTTGAGGGGCAGGGTGGGAGAGGTGGTGTAATTGCCCCTCTATGTTATGCTCACAGCCTGGCAGCATTGGTCTGTTCTGATATGTATTTATATTTAAAAAGATCCACATCTTTTCCCTTCTCTGACGCTCAACTCCCACCTTGGCCAATGGGACTGCCAATCTGCAAAGAGCTGAAGGGCGTCCCAATAGCCCTCCACACTCAGTGGCCCCCCTCCCCCACCCAGTTGGTGGAGAAGCCCATTCCCCTTGGCCTTTAATCAGTGGAAACTTTGAAGATAGTGTTGGAGATGTGAGAAATGACCCTGTCCTCAATGGAGTTACAGAGAAACACTGGGAAACCCAGCAGAAACATTTAGTCATGCGATTGGTTGCCGTGCCTGATCTATAGTCACAACTGGGGCCAGATTGAGGTCACTGCAGCTTTTCTTTTCAAAATCATTCACAGGATGTTGGCATCATTAACTACGCCAGCATTTATTGACTATCCCTGAAATGATGGACGATAAGATTACAGCTCTAATGGTGATGACATAGTTCAACACCTTACCTCTAAATCAAATGTCCCAGGTTCAAGTCCCACTTGCTTCAGAGACCTGTAATGAAATCTCTGAACAGGTCAATTCGGAAATATTCTTAAAGTAAGGTTAATAACTAATCCCTAATCAGCCCTATGACAAGGGTCTATTCATCTTCCTAAAACTCTGAAATCCAGTCCTCTGAGAACACAATCTACATCTAACCTAGAGGAAAGGTGCAATGATGTATTCCATGATGGAAGTGCTTATTGGGTACCAGCGATCAAACATGGGCAGCTGTAGTTTAACTGACCTTCCACTAGCCCCAAGGGCCATCTTCTAACCACAGTAAATAAACACCCGCACTGTCTAATATTAATATCCACATCATCAGACACAAGCTTATTAAAGATTACTATGTACCATTAAAAGGCACAGCCCGTTATTTGGGAGACATGTCCAATTTAAACAGGAGTGTACTTCATTTCTTCCTACGTCACCATAGCGACAGCTGAAGGGTTAGTCTAATCATTCTCACTCCTTCAAGACTCTCGGCCTCTTCACCAGCCGGGTCAAGAAGCGTGGTGTGGCGTCCTCATCCGCCTTGAACTTCTCATTCAAGTATTCATATCTCAGTTCAGGCAACTTTGGTGTCCAGTACAGAGCCAGGGAGAATAGTGCAATGATCAGGAGGTTCAACACAAGGGCAAAACCAAGGGCACCTATGGTGCCCATGAAAGAGGGCAATGGTGCATGAAGTGAGAGCCAAGAGTGGCGCAATGTCATGTCCATTATGATCGCCTCCATTTGGAAATGAGTACCGATGATTGCACAGATGTGAAACAGCTGGTGGCTATGACCTGGAAGGAATACATTGTGAATGGAGACGGTCATAAAACTTGCAAACCTGAAACAATAAACTCAAAAACATATTATCAATGAAAAAAATGTTGCAAGCAGACGCATTTGTGTTCTTACTTTCTCACACACTGTTAACTTACTACCTGTGGGGGGAAGGAAAATGATCTCCCAGTGATTTGCCATAGAGGCACATCTTCCCAACATAGAAAGCACTCTATTAAAGATGTAAGACCTCTGGGCATTTGAAAGTGAAAGTGAATGCTAATGGAATGGTTCAGAATATAAAGAAGGAACAGCCATAATTCTGTACGTGGAGAGATTCCAAACTCAAATGTGCTTTTACGGACTTAGAATCATATAATTTTATATCCATTGTGTAGGTACTAGCTCCCAAAAGAGCTACCCAGCTTGTCCTGTTCTCCAGCCCTATCTCCATAGCTCTCTAACTTCATCCCTTTCAAACCTGTGGAAGTTAAGCACTGCTTAAGCTCAAAAAGAGGCTTTAGGTGCAGGTCATTGAATCAAACACCTTCCTGGGTATTAGTACACACAATACAGGGGCAAAAACTGTATTGACAGAGTTTGTGGTTAGTTGACCTAGATTATGTCTTATTCAAACCCTGACAAGGAGCCAACTTCAAGTCTCTTTGTTGGTTCTCTCTGAATTGAGCACCCTGATGCCCTGCATAATATAATGAATATAATATTACAAAGTAAAACAGCAACAGTGAACTTGTATAATTAACCAACATTTCCTGTACTGTGGACTGCTAGAGACTTGAAAGAAGCTGACCTGGTCAGAATCCAGGGGAGACCAAATGCTCTGCAGGTTAGTGCTGTGTGGTCACATGAGCACCACGAGTGTCAAGAGGGAAAGGGACAAAAACCCAAAAGAAAACACATTCATTATACTTTTGAAAAATGCCCTGGGACTCCTCTTACATTATCGGTTGTATGTCCTTTTCACAGTCCAAGCAGATGTTGCCAGCTTTTGCTGGCATTGGATTTACCCATTGTTGGTCTTGATTCAACTTTGAAGAAGTTGTCAACACATTTCCACATGTAAAACTGGATGCCAGTGGTCACATTTCTGGAACAACGCTGTGATGCAGAGCCACGGGTTATTGAGGTTAACCTGCAAACATCAGTTTCAAACCTGGTTCCGTTTCATCCTACCCACAATTTTGGACACACTAAGGGGTTAATTCATGGGGTTAATTCATGGGGTTGGCAATAATGGATTTGAGTGAGTAACACAAAGGATCACAAAACTAAGGATAACATTGAGCTTACAGCACAGAGATTCCAACTTTTCACAACTCCTTACCGATGTAGTCAAACCTCCCTGGAGCAAGGCGCTCCGGTAAGTGCGTCACAAACAGGAAGCAAGTCAGAAAGGCAAGTGCCACATGTCTGTAGTGGATAGGAACTGTTTCATTGTGAGCACAACCTTCCCCGGAGCATAGGAACAACTGCACACAGAAGAAAAATAAAACAGAAACTGATTCAGTTCATTTAACAACAAATAGCTAAAATCCCAAATTTTTTAATAGAATCATTCATGGGATATGGACATCACTGGCTGGGCTGGTATTTGTTGCTTAGCCTTTAGTAACCTCGAGAAACTGTCTTCACACAGTTTTCAGACTTTCAACTTCAGGAGGAAATATTTTTTGATTTTGGAAATGTTTCACCAGCTTTAGACCGATACAAGGATGTTAATGAAATAGCTGCTGTTTCCTTTTCATTATGCAGCAGTGTGGAAATCATGGCAAAACAGGATCTGGTTTAAAAGCTGTGACAGAGCAGCCCAGGATCCTGATAGAGCATGTGAAACCCATCATCACACAGCTAGTGGAGCTGAGCAGCACAGATATAGCTAAGTGCATGAGAGAGAGGGGGAGACGCTGATCATGTTCAATGCATTAAGATGGGCAGAGCTTTGTGTGGAGCAGAAATACTGGTGTGGATCAGTGAGGGTGAAGGGTTTTTTCTCAGTGCGGAAACCTGCCCTTCAAGCCACGCAGCAGCATGATTTGGAAATATATCGTTGTTCCTTCAGTGTCGCTGGGTCAAAAATCCAGGAAACTGCCTGCCAGCAGCACCAATCGCTAGCGGAGTACAGAGGTTCAAGCCCACCACCCTCCCATGGGCAATAAGGGACAGGTAACAAAGGCAGGCCCAGCTAATGCCCATGAATGATCATGAAAGAAATCAAAATACAAACCTTGTTTCTACAGCTTTACACAATTCTATTTTTTAAAAATAACAAAGCCTCTAACATTTTCTTGTCCTTTGTCTTTCGAGGATGGTTTGTTCATTGGTAGGTTCATTTCACTTGTATTTGATTTATACACTTTACGCAACATTTACAGTCATAGATTTTTAAAAACCCAACAATAGTCTGACCCCAATATTTAAGTAGTTGGTTTTTCTCAAGTGGTACTGGCTTCAGCTGGTACTTATACCTCCCTGTACATAAGGCAAAGTTACCATAGTCCCTCATAGGGCATTAGAGACAACTGGTGGTGAGTTTAAGCTAAAGGTCACCATGCCTCAGGTAAGATTGAGAAGTAGGGGCCTTCGTGGTAACTTAACTGGTGTAGGAAACGCAAGCTATTGGCATCAGAAACTAGCCATCCAGCCAACTGAGCAAACCAACCCTCAAACCCCACTGCATCATTTATGCATGAACCTACAAGGGAGAGGAAATTGGTGACAAGTCCAATTTTTGGTGGTAAAATGAGCACGAGGAGGAACCCATTTTGGGTCACTATGACACCCTCCCAATTTCCTGTAGACATGCATTGTTGCTACATTGAAAACAGGCAAATATCAAATGTGCCAGCTACCCACCTCAAATGTAGGCATCTTCAGTATGCAAGTCCTTGAAGACTCCTACTCAAAATTCTCATAAATTAAGAGAATAGGGGAGGGGGGGGGGGGGGGGGGGGGGGAGGGAAGAGTGGGAGCAAAATCTACACCCTGAGTGTGCTTAATTTTTTCAGATCTTCCTTCTCATCAGCCCTGTGGGTGAGGGAGCTGTCCTCGACTGAGAGGCTACATAAACTGGGTCAATATTAAACTAGTTCGGTGCTTGTGTTTGAATGATATAGAACTGATGGCATGAAGGGCCCGTTTCTGATCATTGGACCTCAAGGACTCTACATTCTCTGGAGTTTAGAAAGGTGAGCAGCCATCTCCAATAAGATTCAGAAAGGGCTGGAAGGAAATCCTGAGAGTTTCTGCTGTTCCTTCAGGGGGCACTGTATCAGGATAAGGAACAATCACTTAAGGATGTGATAACTGGAAGTTTTCTTATAGAGTCGTACACCATGGAAACACCCTTCGGTCTAACTCATCCATGCTGACCAGATATCCCAATCTGACCTAGTCCCATTTGCCAGCATTTAGTCCATATCCCTCCAAACCCTTCCTATTCATGTACCCATCCAGATGCCTTTTAAATATTGTAATTGTGCCAACCTCCACCACTTCCTCTGGCAGCTCATTCCATACACGCACCACCCTTCTGTGTTACCCCTCAGGTCCTTTTTTACCCCTTCCCCTCTCACCCTAAACCTTTGCCCTCTAGTTTCACCTTAGGAGAAAGATCTTGGCTATTCACCCTCTCCATGCCCCTCATGATTTTATAAACCAATAAAGGTCACCCCTCAGCCTCCAACGGTCTAAGGAGAACAGCCCCAGCCTATTCAGCATCCCCCTATCGTTCAAAACCTCCAGCCCTTGCAACATCCTTGGAAATCTTTCCTGCATCCTCAAATTTAACAACATCTTTCCTTTAGAAGGGTGACCAGAATTCTTCACTCAAAGGGTTGAGAGTGTTTGGAATTCTCTACCTCAAAAGGTAGGGAATCAATAGATTAGGTAGGAAAGTGGAATTGAAACGTAAGATCAGCTTTGAAAGTACTGAGTAGCAGCATTGATGGGCTGAATGGTCTGCTTCTCCTTCTACTGCTTGTTTTCCTGTGCAGACTGCAGCAGTTTAAGGTGGTGACCTACCGTAGCCCATTTGGTCAATTCGGGATGAGCAACCGAAGCTGGCTTTACCTTTGATGCCTACATCCCATTGAAGAATCCAAAGTAGTTTGAGATTGTGGCTCCATCAGAGACCACACAAGGTCAGGACAAAGGTGAATCAATCGTTTTTGTGCTGACACTCAGATTTCAGAGCCTGAAAATTTCTCAGCTGAATATTAGCTGGCTATTCCTCTGCAACAGTCTTCATAGCCAACTCCTTGCTTCCTGACAGGAGATGCTGGATAATTATGACTGACCCTGCCATACTAAGAGATGGGGAGATTATCTTTAGTCCCTCCTGAAACCACTCTGCCTGGGATTAACCAACGTGATACAAACTGGGCTGACTCAGATCTTATTGCTCAGTGACTTGTTGCATTAACTGGGTAAGCCAGTCAATAATATAATCTCTGACTGTCGGAGGCTATCACCTCACCCTTGCCCTCACTGAGAGGGGGTCTCATTGAAATGTATAAATATTCTAACAGGGTTGGATCGACTAGTTACAGAGAGGATGCTTGGTCTGATTGGACAGTCTCGGACCAGGGGTCGAAGTCTCAGGATACAGAGATGAGGAAACATTTCTTCATTCAGAGGGCGTGGAATTTGCTACCATGAGGAGGTCTGGTCACCGAGTACATTCCAGAAAGAGAATGATAAATTTTTAAGATGTTGCAGGCGTCAAGGGGTATGGAGAGAAAGTGTGTGGTGATTGGAACGAGGTTGGCCTGGTGGATCTTGTAGGATGAGTTCCCCAAATGGGGTTGTGAACCTGGGCCCATCAGGGAATCCTGGTTGACAGATATAAACAGGAGTCACAGGGACTCTCCTCACTCTAGGGACTGACTCTGTTCAAAGTCCATATTCTGTGCACATGTAAATAAAGGGTGATTTGGTGAAGGAATTCTGGCCTCTGTGGGGAATATAGTCTTGAGGCTGAGGATCAGCCATGTTCAGATTGAACAGCAGAGCAAGCTCGAAGGGCCAAATGGCCTACTCCTGTTCCTATTTTCCATTTCGGACCCAATTGACAGGAGGGCCATTGATTGGACAGGAGATCGGAGGCATATAAACACTGAGGCCTACTGACTACAGAACTGACATCTTAAGATGTTGCATCGATGCTGCTTTCTCACAGACCTACCCTGTAAAACAGTGGGATGTTGTCAAAGAAATATGGATAAGCAAAGGCCACAATCCGCAGTACTTTACTCAGGTTGGGATGATCCAGTTCCGGAGATCTGAAACAAGAGCAATCATGAGGTATGTAAAGTACTCTTCAGTATTTCTTTTAACCTGAATAACCTCCCCCCACTGCCCCACCCCATCTCCTGAATTACAGTTGAATGTGGAAATGGCGGGAATTTGAGATTTGTTTTGGTTAGTTCAATGCAGGTTCAATTCCAACATGCACTCTGTTTGCTTATTGCAGCAATCCCAGGGATTGAAGATGGAGTGGAGGGAGGGAGGGGGTGGACGAGACCCTCCCTTCCTTGTCCCATCCAAATGGCCACTTCTTGCATTGCCACTCGGGTGGTGAATACCAATAGGCTGATCTACCACAGGGGGTAGCACACCCAAGCCAGATCCTGTTCTGTCTCCTCGCACCATCCACCAGGAAAGCAGGATGTCAGCTGGGAGCGTAATTCCCCAAACCCCCTCATCCAACAACCCCTTCCCTTGACCCCTCCTCCAGCTGCACAGCCGTCTTGTAATGTTGCAGGCTGGAATTGACCAGGCTGATTTCGAAACTGGGATTTTTGTCTTTGGTTTGCATGACCCAGCACCTACACCACACTGAAGAAAGAAAATAACGCAGTTCAAAACACACAGAACAAGGACAGAGGGTTACAGTTACAATCAACATAAACCAACACATGCCGCAAATCAAGAGCACTTCACCTTCATGCTGTCCAAGGTTGGTCTAGTTCCCAAAGAAAAGTAGCCAAACTCAAGCAAAGCAAACATGACAAGGCAATTTTATTGAGGCTATGAACTCAAACACTCACACAATGATATTTCAGCATGGATGTCTCGAGTTACCCACAAGATAATAGATGGGCAGAGTGGTGGTGTTGGTACTAAGGTGGGGGCCTGGGATCAGATCTCACCTTGTCACCGAATCTCCGAGGCCCTCTCAATCCTGCCACTGTCTTTCACTGAGGGCGTAATGGCAATTGAGACAGGGCCATGGTGAGGAAGTGTTCTACCTTATATAGCGACAACAGGGTCAAAGGAATGGTTTCTACCCGAGATGGGTAGGCCATGCAGCCACGTTTCTGAGTTTTACGGCTCCAAGAAGCGAGAATGGGGCTCACAACATGGAGTGTGTGTCTTGGGAGAAAGTCCAGGGGTGAGGTTGGAAATCGCAGGGAAACCTTCCCAGGATATTTCACTGGATGCTGTCACTATGATTGTGGGGTTCCTCCAGTTAGTGGAAAGGGGAGTAAAATTAGCTTGGCCTGCAAGGAGTTTTCAGTAGTCTCGTTGGGAATTTAAAGTAGTGGGAATGGAGATTAGGGCAGTTGAATGTTCCTCCTGCAGAACGTGGGAGGTAAGGGTCACCACTAGAGCGTTCAGGCTAACTGCAACTGCGGGAAGCACACCCAACCCCTTGAAAATCATGTTAGGGAACTGGAGCTGGAACTGGATGAACTTCAGATCATTCAGGAGGTGGAGGAGGTTATTGAGAGGAGTCACAGAGAGGTAGTGACACCTCAGGTACAAGAAGAAGGTAGACAAGTTACTGTCAGGGGATGGAAAGGGAACCAGCAGACAGTACAGGGATCCCCTGTGGCCGTTCCCCTCAACAACAAATATAACATTTTGGATACTGTTGGGGGTGGACTTACCGGGGTACGTCATGGGGTACAGGTCTTTGGCACAGAGTCTGTCCCTGTTGCTCAGAAGGGAAGGGAGAAGAGGAGCAGAGCAGTAGTCATTGGGGACTCCATAGTTAGGGGGACAGACAAGAGGTTCTGTGGGAATGAGAGAGACTCACGGTTGGTGTGTTGTCTCCAAGGTGCCAGGGTTCATGATGTCTCTAATCATATTTTCGGGATCCTTGCAGGTGAGGGGGAGCAGCCCCAAGTCGTGGTTCACATAGGCACCAACGACATAGGTAGGAAGAGAGATGGGGATTTAAGGCAGAAATTCAGGGAGCTGGGGTAGAAGCTTAGAGCTAAGACAAATAGAGTTGTTATCTCTGGTCTGTTGCCAGTGCTACATGCTAGTAAGGTCAGGGAGAGGGAGGGATTGAACACATGGCCACAGGGATGGTGCAGGAGAGAGGGTTTTGGATTCCTAGATAATTGGGGCTCTTTCTGGGGTAGGTTGGACCTCTACAAACAGGATGGTCTTCACCTAAACCAGAGGGGTACCAATATCCTGGGGGGAAAATTTGCTAATGCTCTTTGGGAGGGTTTAAACTAATTCAGCAGGGGCAACTTGTAGTTCCATTATACAGGAGTAGGGAGGTCAGAAATAAGATTTCAAGTTCGCCAGAGGGCAGCGGCAAGCAAAAAGTTGGTTTGAAGTGCGTTGATTTCAATGCCAGGAGCATCCAGAATTAGATGGGGTAATCTTGCAGCATGGGTTGGTACCTGGGACTTTGATGTTGTGGCCATTTCGGAGACATGGGTTGAGCAGGGACAGGAATGGTTATTGCAGGTTCTGGGATTTTGATGTTTCAGTAAGAACAGAGAAGATGGTAAAAGAGGGGGGAGGTGTGGCATTATTAATCAAGGACAGCATTGTGGTGGCAGAAAGGATGTTTGAAGACTAGTCTACTGAGGTAGTATGGGCTGAGGTTAGGAGAAAGTGAGGACTGCAGATGCTGGATATCAGAGCTGAAAATGTGTTGCTGGAAAAGCGCAGCTGGTCAGGCAGCATCCAAGGAACAGGAGAATCGACGTTTTGGGCATGAGCCCTTCTTCAGGAAAGGCTCATGCCCAAAACGTCGATTCTCCTGTTCCTTGGATGCTGCCTGACCAGCTGCGCTTTTCCAGCAACACATTTTCAGCTCTGGGCTGAGGTTAGAAACAAGAAAAGAGAGGTCACCCTGTTGGGATTTTTCTATAGGCCTCCGAATAATTTCAGAGATTTAGAGGAAAGGATAGCAAAGATGATTCTCGATTGGAGTGACAGTGACAGGCTAATTGTTTTGGGGAACTTCAACTTTCCAAATATTGACTGGGAATCCTATAACTCAAGTCCAGTGTGTCCAATTCCTGACACAGTATGTAGATGAGAAGGTTCAGTTTGGGCACTTGAGAGTTACAAGTTAGCCAGGAAAGACCTAAAGAGAGAGCTAAGAAGAGCCAGGAGGGGACATGAGAAGTCATTGGTAGATAGGGTCAAGGAAAACCTTAACACTTTCTATCGGTATATATGGATTAAAAATTAAATAGTGTAGGTTAGATTAGGTTCAGATTCTTTTCACACGTTAACACATCATCTAGGGCCAAAGGGCCTGTACTGCGCTGTAATGTTCTAAGAACAAAGTTAAATACTGAAGCTGCCATAACCAAGCAGAATAAGGTGCAAAATAAAACTAATCACTGCCGTTCCCACATTACAGTTTCATGTGTTCATTCTGCATGATTTGGCATTATTTTAACACTGGTTATAACTTGTTTAATACAGTATTAAAATAGCACAAGGAGAAGTTGGAACAGGCATGTTAAACACCCACACAAGAAGCATGCTGATCATTTTTCAAATCTTATTGTCCTCTCGCTGTCATTTACCTCTCCACGATGCTGCGGTTATAATTGATGAAAGGCATGCCTAGCCTGTGCAGGAGTTACCAGAGCAGGGAGTTGAAAGGAAGGAAATGGCAGGTGTTGGATTAGTAACCAAGATATTAGAGATAGCAGTATTTTACATACATGTCTCACAGTAATGCAGACGGGGCAGAGTAAACAAAAAGCTCAATGATCCTGCATTGTCATCCAAACCAGGTCTCGATGAAGAGGTATTTGGCAAAACTTTCTTCATTTGTTCATCAACAGGATGTCAATAATATATCAGCCGTGCTTCGTAGGAACCTCTGTCAGAGGTTGCTATTTCAAACTTGACTCGGGCATGTAACTCACAATTGCATTTGCGTGGTTCTAAATGCTGCACCATCAAAGGGTATCTACACAGGGAAAGTAAACTATTTCCACTGGTTGGGGATTCTAGAACTAGCAGTCATAGTCTGAGAATTAGATCTAGACCATTCAGGAGAGATGTTCAGAAGCACTTCTACACACAAGGGGTGGTAGGGAACTCTCTTTCACAAATGGCAAGGGATGCCGGATCAATTGTTCATTTTAAATCTGAGAAATGATTCTTTTCCCTTCAGCTATTGTTAAGCAGAGATATTAAGGGATATGTGCCAAAGGCAGATATACAGAGTTAGGCCACGGATCAGCCATGAGCTCACTGAATGGTGGAACGGGCTCAAGGGGCTGAATGGCCTTCTTTTCTTCCTATGTTCTAGTGTTCCTAAGTCCTCTCGATCCCCTCAGGTGTTGATAAAGATTCTGAGTTGTGGAGTTATCCGTGGTGTTCTAGGGAGAACTTAACTGTCAGTCAACATTCAAAGCAGGAATCCAGATCAGTATTTCACTGACACTTCTGGGATCCGGCTATGTGCAAATTTCCTGCAACGTTACCTACATTACAACAACGACTACAATTCAAAAAGCATTGCATTGGCTATGAAGTGTTCTGGGTCATGCCAAGAATGTAAAAGAAGATGTGTGAATGCAATAATCTAACCTTTACGATGGGACAGTGTCAGTCATTTGTAACCAGTAGAACCTGTCACATACACATGGTGGTGAAAGTGAGGACTGCAAATGCTGGAGATTAGAGTCAAGATTAGAGTGGTGCTGGAATAATTCCTGATGAAACGTCGATTTTCCTGCTCCTCGGATGCTGCCTGACTGGCTGTGCTTTTCCAGCATCACTCTAATCTTGACATACACATGGTGCTCAGACAACAGAAAAATGTCCCAGTGTGGAAAAGTCCCAGTGTGGAAAAACCCTGCTGATCTTTCTAATCAAGATCACAAACAAGTTTCAGCTACAGTAAAGAAAGACGAAATAAAAATTCAAAAATCCAAAACATCACATGTTAAGAGAAAGTTCCAGCCTGAGAAAAAATTATTCTTTTCCCTTCAGCTATGTACTTTTAGTGCAGTCACATCACAGTAGCGATGCAGCTCAATAATGGAAATAAAATCTTCCCACTAATGTGAGCTTATCTTTGAATCTGAAGTGTTTCTTTGAAAAAAAAGACTACAGCTCAGTGTGAGGTAGCACTCAAACACTCTGAAATAACAAATCCACTCTAAAGACTCGTATCAAAAAAAAATCCAACCTGTCATGAAAATAGAAGATGATGGATACACATAACAGGACTGTCAGCATCTGCGATGAGAAGTAATTAGTACAGAGCTGAAATGCTCTTTCTATTAGCAGATATTGAAGGAAAAACTATGTATTTCTGTCAGCTTCTGCTTTTAAATTAATTTCAAACACAGTGTAAACCTAATTCTAACACTCCCTTGCAATCCTGATGGAGTAACAGTTCCACAACCAGCCAGGAGATGGTGCAATTTCCTGCTAACTACAATTCGACAACGGGAAGATGCCTTTCAGCCCATCAATGATGATGAAGGGATCCTGCCCGAAATGTCGATTTTCCTGCTCCTCGGATGCTCCCTGAGCTACTGTGCATTTCCAGCACCACTCTAATCTTGACTTTCAGCCCACCAAGTCTGCACTGACCCTCCGAAGAGCATCCCACTCTGACCTCCCAAACATCATAGGTAACCCACCTAGTCTGCACACTACAGTGCAAGGTAGCACAGCCGATCCACCTAATCTGCACATCTTGGACTGTGGGACGGAACCAGAGCACCCGGAGGAAACCCACACAGACACAGGGAGAAAGTGCAAACTCCACACAAACAAACAGTCACCTAAGGATGGAATTGAACTCAGGTCCCTGGCTCTATGAGGCAGCAGTGCTAACCACTGAGCCACCTTAACTCTTTGATGGGAGTGGTTAGAATGTGGACCTTGTTATCATGTGGAGTAATTGAGATGAGTTGTATTAGATTAGATTCCCTACAGTGTGGAAACAGGTCCTTTGGCCCAACAAGTCCACACCGACCCTCCAAAGAGTAACCCACCCAGTCCCATTTCCCTCTGACTAATGCACCTAACACTATGGGCAGTTTAGCATGGCCAATTCACCTAACCTGCAGATCTTTGGACTGTGGGAGGAAACCGGAGCACCTGGAGGAAACCCACGCAAACACGGGGAGAATGTGCAAACTCCACACAGACAGTTGCTCGAGGCTGGAATCGAACCTGGGACCCTGGTACTGTGAGGCAACAGTGCTAACTACTGAGCCACCGTGCCACCACATTGTTTATGTTAGGGGAATTGAGATAAACATATAAGAATAGAAGGATAAGGTAAGATGAAGGAAGCTGAGAATAAGGTTTGTGTACAGCATTAATAACATAGACCAGATGGGCCAAATGTTGTTTCTGTTATAATATAGGAATATAGGAACAGAAGGAGGCCATTCAGCCCATTGAGCCTATCCCACCATTTAATGGTTGTCTGTGCTCTTACTCCATAAACCTGTTTTTGGCTCATTTCTCTTAACAGTTTTGCTTAACAAATCTGAGATTAGACAAATATTTAAGATTAACAATGGATCCAGCATCCAATGCTGTTTGTGGAACACAGTTCGAAACATCCACCACCCTTATATGTAGAAGTGCTTCCTAACATCTGTCTCTAGTCCTTACTTTTAATCTATGCCACTCTACTTCCAGAATCTCCAACCAGTGGAAATAGTTTATCTCGATCTACTCTGCCTTTTCCTATAGAATACTTATGTCCTGACTTTTATGAGAAAATATGAGTTACAGAAAAAAAACCAACTATTCTTTCAACCAGTCACTTGGACATAGAGAACTTTTTGCCTTGTTCTCATCAGGACTGATGCAGGAATGCTAAATTTCATAGGGAACAATTAAAATACATGAGGAGAAGGATACCAATTAGTCAAATTTCAGAGCATTCCCAAAAGCTTGTGATTTCACAAAAACCTGTTGGTCTATAACCTGGTGTCATGTGACTTTGGAATTTGTCCACCCCAGTCCAACACCGGCACTTTCACATCACGGTCAAAACGCCTTGCCATGGAGAATTAAAATGAGGTTTATCGTCATGCATATTCAAGTTACAAAAGGACAGGAGTACAGTGAAAAGTGTACAATAATGCCAACACAGGGCAACATCTTGGGTACAAAGTGCTTAGGTAGAAACCGTAGATACAAAAAAAAGAGAAAAATCAAGAAAAAAGGTTTACATTACATTACAGCTGTACAGAGTACATTAGGAAAATAAGAGAATGTACCAGGGATCAGTTATTCCCCAAGAATTTTTTTAAATGAAAAAAAAGCAAGTCAACTCTATCTCCTTTTACTGTTTCCTTTCAAATGACATTTGAGTTTGGAGTTCTAATGAGTTCTCTCTTGGTGGGGGTGTGGGAGGGGGGGGGAGCCTTTAAGTGATGATGTGATAATAAATGTCTCTAGTTCTTCTCCATTCTCTCTACTTTCCTCTGGGGTTGTTGTGGGACCACTCAATCTCACAGGCCATCGTGTCTTACATCAATCTAACAACCTCGCAAAGATGTGATTTTCAGCTTGGATCACCGGACAGCCAGCAGAATGGAAATCCCAGCTGAAATACTTCCTTCTTTGGGAAAAACAAATGTCTCCTGATATAATACATTTCAGCTAATCACAAAAATCAAAAACAAATGATGGCAGTAATTATGAAAGTACAGCTTGCAGCATTGTGTCTGGGAGGGTAGGGACAGATAGAGATGGGAGTGTGATTACGGTGATGACTAGGAGTCTGTTCAGAAAACATATCAGCAACAAAAGCTGAAAACTGGGGCCATTGGAAAGCAGAGATCAGGACCATAAAACTGTTGGCACATTTTAATTGATTTAGATTAGTTTAATTTCAATGCAATTAAAAATTTAATGCCGTATATACTCGAGTAATAGTCGATCTCATGTAAAAGTCAACAATCTATTTTCGGCTAAAAAAGGTGGAATTTTCCATAAGTCTTGTGTAAACGTCAGAGATGTACAGCACAGAAACAGACCTTTCGGTATAAGTCGCCCATTCCAACCAGATATCCCAACCAAACTCGTCCCACCTGCCAGCACCCAGCCCATATCCCTCCAAACCCTTCCCATTCATATACCCATCTAGAAAGTCGACCCAATTCTTCACAGATAACAAGTCTACATTTGTGGGTCTAGGTGTTATCCTGTACGTAAATGTTATAATGAGGAAATGAGTTTTTTTAACGTGCTATTATGTGACTTGATGTACAATTCACACCAATTCATCACAAAAGTTTAAGATGCTTCAGGTCAGAGTCGGGTGACAACTAACATTGTGGAATACAGTCATATACCTAGTTGAGGTTTTGAAATTCCTTCATCATTTTGTATAAAAATGTCCTCCAGAAAAAACAAAAAAAAATGTACAGCAGCATTTAAGCTGAAAATTATTGAAGTTGCAGATAAGACAAAATACTGTGTAGCAACAAGAGAATATTGTGTTTCAGAGAAACTTGTGAGAGACTGGAGAAAGATAACGAACCAACTTCAGACAATGCTCAAATGAAAGTGTGCCAATGGAGGTAAACCCAACAAATGGCCACAGCGGGAGAAAAAAAGTTGCTGAGTGGGAGCTTGAAAATGGAAAATGTGTTAGTTGTGAAGCCACCTGAATCCATCCACGAAACTAATCAAAGAAGGATGGAATTTCAGATTTTAAGGCAACTACTGGATAGTGTGCAAGGTTCATGCGAAGGCATGACTTAGCAGTTCGGCAGAGAACTAAGATTGCACAAAAGCTGCCTGCTGAACTAGAAGATATTACAGTTTCACCAGTTTGTAATCAGAAATCAGCAGAAGGAAGGCTACAAGTTATCATGTATCGGACACATGGATGTTGAGAGTAGCCTATTACTCTCGACATGCCGGTGAATCAAACTGTGAACCAAAAAGGAGAGTAAACAGTCTTGGTGAGAACCGCTGGCCGTGAGAAAAGGAGGTTTACTCAAGTTAAAACCAATGCCTGTTTTTTCAGAGAAAAACTTTGCCAATGGAGATAATGCCAAGAAGAATTGTTGTCTATGTGCACCCACAAGGTTGGATGGAGGTAAATGTAGAAAATGGATAAAGGAACTTTGGAATTTATAACCTAATGGACTACATAATGAAAAGAGTTTGCTCATCTGGGACCAGTTTAGATCACATTGAGTGACGAATGTTGTTGCTCACATCCCATCACATAACACTGACATAGCTGTGACTCCCGGCAGACTTACAAGTGTTTTGCAACCAGTAGATGTTGGTATCAATAAGCCATTTAAGGACATTATGAGAATGAAGTGGAATAATTGGATGCATGATGGAGAAAAAACATACACAAAAGGAGGCAGTATATGGGCTCCATCACTGCCACTGATCTGTGAATGGATCATTGATTCATGGAAGGAAATAAAAGCTGACACTGTTTTCAAATCATTTAAGCAAATGTGGAATTTCAAATGCATTGGACAGTACAGCAGATGATTATCTGTGGGGTGACACAGATGAAGAAGAAGAAGTGGATGATGTGCTACCACTAATGACAGACAGCGAGCATGAAGGGCATCCATACGGTGACATCATTCATCCTGGTGATTAAGCAGCTTTATTCGGTGCTAAAGTTGCTGAACAACGATTTTGCAGGATTTTAATGAACTTTTAAATTTGACATGTTTAATTTAAGATATATCATATAATTGTGATTTTAAAGTCCTGTTATATTTCCACTTCACTTTTTGTATGTATAAATAAAAGCTTACTAATTATTTTCGTTTTTATTGTCTTTATCCAGTAATTTCGGTAATTCGTTTTGTTTTTTTCTCTTTTTTCGCTTAGAGATCAGTTGGGCTTCTGCTAATGATACGGTATTTTGGACTGTAGCATGAATTCCAGCCCTCCAAAGCAGGATCCATGTAATAATTGACCCAATAAATTTAACCTTAAAAGTAGTCTAAAAATTTGACTTTTACACGAGTATATAGAGTAAGTAAATAAAGCTTTTGCAGCTAATAATTGAAGGGAAGTAATCTTTTTGCAAAGTGTGCTACATCTTAAGCTCAAAACAAATACAAAACATGCCACTGTTACTCTGCTGAAGCTGTTGGTGCAATTCAGGTTTTGTTAAAGTTTATCTTTGATAATGTTTATCTTTGTTAAGTCTGTGTTTGGACAAGGATAACAGTTTGTGGAGTCCATGTTTAATAGGGCTCATCTTTGGTACAATCCTTTTTCAGGTACGGTTTATCTTTGGTGTAGCTTATCTTCAGGTACGATTAATCTTCTGTGGATATTCTTTTTGGGTAGTACTCTTCCTTAGGGACATTCATATTGGCTAGTGTCGATGTTTTGGTGTGTTTCATGTTTTGGTGTTTTGCAGTAGTGGTCATGTTTTGATGCTGTGTAAAGTTGGGTGATCATTGTGTTTGGATGCAGCTCACTGTTGTGTAAGGGGCTCATGTCTGCATGTGATTTATGTTTGGGCAGGGATGATATTTGTGGGCTCTCAGCTTTTGGGTTGGGTTCAGTTTTCATTTCATGTTGTCGTTGGGATCATGTTTAGGCAGGTGGCAGTTTCAGGCATGGTGCCTGTTTACGTTCTTTCCTGTGACCTACATCACATTGTGGGGGAGCAGGGTGGCAGCGATAAATCGTGAAAATTATTGAGGTCATCCTAAATAATGAGACTACTTCGACTTTCAAAGTATTCTTGCACAGTAAATGTATGTGCTTGTTGCAGTGCAGTGGTAGTGTCCCTACCCTTGAGCTTGGGTACACGTTTCACCTGCTCCAGAGGTATGACATTACATCTCTGAATAGGTTAGTTAGGAAAATATCTAAAAAGTAAATGTGGTAATAATAAAAACAACAACTTGTATTTCCATGTACCTTTAAAACTGCAAAATGCTTCACAGAAATATTATCAAATGGCCTGGCCATACAAGATACCCTCAGTCCTCTTAGTGACTGAAACCTGGACTGTGTTGTGACACTAGAGAGACCCATGGAGAGGCCTCTACACATGCACATGGTCAAGTCTGTGTTCATTTTGGTGTTTCCACCTGTGCTGCAGAATCCTGTCACAGATTACACCGAAAATAACCTTGCTTTACAAGAACAACCATGACAATGAGAGAGAGACACAGAGAGAGAGAGAGAGAGAGAGAGAGAGAGAGAGAGAGACAGAGAGAGGGAGATAAATAGAGAGAGCGTGTAAGAGAACGAGAGACTGTCTGAAGAATCGGTACATATGAGCAAATAAAGAGGAATTTAGCCCTAGCCTTCTAATTACACCATCAACCGCTAAATGAAACAGTTTGTGGAAATTAACTGAAGCCAGGGACTGCATTACTGTCTCGTAATCAACCACAGCCCAGCCATCTGGCTGATTTTCCTTCCTTTCACAATATGTTCCAAATAGAATTTTGAAATTACAGAAAGAAATTACAGTCGTGGCTGCACTGCAGAGGCTGAGCTGTACATGCTTTGCCTGTGAAAAGGCTAGAATAATGTAATTACTAGACAGCAATCATCTTATCTAATGCACTTAATAGAGGACTTAGTACATGAGGGAGAAAGGAACAGAAGCGAAAGCTGGGGGAGTTAGGTCAAGTGGGAGGGGCTTAGGTGAAGTAGGACGGGGCTTGTGTGGAAGGGTAAACATGAGTATAGGTTACATGGACTGAATGGCTTGTTTTTGTTCTGCAGACTATGTACAATGTTGAACTGAGGCACAAGATTGAATAATCAGGGAGCGCTATGAAGTTACAAATCCAAAATAAAACACGCGAGACCTATGGGGAGCCTCTTTGCACATGCACATGGCCAAGTCTATGTTCATTTTGTTGTTCCCACCCATGCTGCAGAACCCTGTCACAGATAACACTGAAAATAACTTTGCTTTATAAGAACAACCATGAGAGAGTGATAAGGCGAGAGGGTGAGAAAGAGAGAAAGATAAAACAGGCGAGATCTTCTATCTCAAAAAACACAGACCCTTCAGCCCAGCTAGGACATACAGGCTTAATGTTTAATTTGAACCACCTCCCTTTCTCCTTTCCTAAACATAACATTGTAATCAACTTCCTCTTTCTTCCCCAAATGCATATTCCCCCTAAATGCACCTATAATATTCAATAGACAATAGACAATAGACAATAGATGCAGGAGTAGACTATTCAGCCCTTCGAGCCTGCACCGCCATTCAATATGATCATGGCTGATCATCCTTAATCAGTATCCTGTTCCTGCCTTATCTCCATAACCCTTGATTCCACTATCCTAGAGAGCTCTATCCAATTCTTTCTTAAATGAATCCAGAGACTGGGCCTCCACTGCCCTCTGGGGCAGAGCATTCCACACAGCCACCACTCTCTGGGTGAAGTAGTTTCTCCTCATCTCTGTCCTAGATGGTCTACCCCGTATTTTTAAGTTGTGTCCTCTGGTTCGGCACTCCCCCATCAGCGGAAATATGTTTCCTCCTGCCAGAGTGTCCAATCCTTTCATAAGGATTCACTTCAACTATCCCCTGTGGTAGTGGGCTCCATATTCTCACAGAGGAGAAAGTGAGTACTGCAGATGCTGGCGATTATAGTCAAGATTAGAGTAGAGCTGGAAAAGCACAGCAGGTCTGGCATCATCCGAGGAGCAGGAAAATCGACGTTTTAGGCAAAAGTCTGATGAAAAGCTTTTGCCCAAAACGTTGAATATCCTGCTCCTTGGATGCTGCCTGACCTACTGTGCTTTTCCAGCACCACTCTAATCTTGGTCTCCATATTCTCATCACCCATTGGGGTGACAAAGTGCTTCCTGAGTTCCCTTTTGGATTTTTTGATAGCTCTCTCATATCAATGACCATTAGTTAGAATCGTCCTGAGAGAAACAATCTCTCTGAATCCACTCTACCAAAACGTTTCATAATCTTAAAGATCTCTAGCAGGTCACCCTTCAGCCTTCTCTTTTCATAAGTTCAGGAGAAATTGCTTCACGATGAGATACCATTACACAATTCCAGAGAACCATCAACGCAAAATTGTCTGAAATGGAAGTAAGTGCGTTGAGGAGAAATGATGTGAATGAGGAGGAGGAAGATTAAACCATGTAAGGTTTGTGTAATAGAGACAGAGTGAGAAGCTGACTCTTCGGCCAATAGACTCTGGCAGGTAGAATTTCAATGGAGGCTCTCCCCACTTCTTGATGTAACATTAGGGGAGGATTAGCATAACCCTCAGAGAAATGAATAACCACCCACTAAGGCCAAGTCAAGCAATCAGGTGGCCCTGCTTGGATCCCTACCATTGGAGGACTGATGGGTTGCACAGTTTGAACAAATGGAGATCAAACCAGATAAAGCCCACACATACAGGGTCATTAAAGCCTGTGGCACCTTGAAAGCCGCATCTCTCAAACTCCTGCTCTTGACAATTTCCAAGAATTCCACTGGAATGATTGCAGGAAACTGGGAATACTCCAGCGGCAATCCATCTCACATGATTAAGGCCATGGTGAAACTGGGGGACAAAATGAAACCATCAAGCAATTCTGGATCCAGCAATTACAATCACAGTCCAACTACAGGGCTGACCTCAAATTAGGAGAAGTATAATCAAGGTCACAGCTTCAGTTGAGCTCCAGAGTAATTTGGGGTCAGAGTTGTTAGGGGGACGGCAAGGCCAGGGTTAAAATCTAATTGGGTGAGGTTTTACCAGCAGGTGTCATGATATGATCTGACCATTTTGATTCGGGCAATTGGCTCAAAACTCTTGTATCTAATTATATTGGTATCATATCAGTAAGCAGTGTGAGGCTAGTCTAAAGAACAAATGATTTGGAGATTTTGGTGTTGGACTGGGGTGGACAAAGTTAAAAATCACACAACAACAGGTTATAGTCCAACAGGTATAATTGATGAAGGAGCAGTTCTCCGAAAGCAAGTGCTTCCAATTAAACCTGTTGGACTACAACCTGGTGTTGTGAGATTTGTAACTTTGAACAAAAGAAACATTATAATGGTTCCCTCATCCTGCACCATAACAAGTCCAAAGGAAGTGTGATGCTCTGGTAACCAGCCTTACCTGGAGTAGCATGACAGCGCAGTGCAAATGATGGTGTTAAAGACGGCGATGGTAGTAAACCACTTGTGGAAGGGGGTATTGATCCATCTGTCTGGCATAATGTAGGCTGCGTACACAGTGGCAGAGCCTATGGGGAAAGAGCAACACAGAATGTAAAGCATCACACTGTTTTCATCAGCATAACTGAAGATGAATTTCTTCAGAGCTTCCGGTCAGCGGTAACCCCGGTTTGTGTGCGGTTGGGACGGCTTGTTGCCAAATTTCAGCCACAGTTAACATGGGGGCAATGGGAGAAGCGGCGAGGTTACCAGCTTCCCAAAGTCACACACTAGCTACACATACATTTAGAATCAATGGAGTCATCTGTACCTAGACTGTACAGGCTGAGGGCACCATAGTCAAAAAAGAAGCAAATGTGTCTGGCTCGGGTGGACATCGAGCTAAATGTATGGGCACAACTTGAGGTAAATGGGTAGATGCAACTCGACAGCATGTAAACAAGGAAAGGCCACGTGTAGGCTTCATTCCAAAAGTCCAGGGTGTAGGACAGAGCCAGAAGATTCCAGAGGAAATACCTGCAGAACAGAAGGAGACAATTTTAATTTAGTTTAATTTATTTAGATTCAGAATTCCTACAGTGTGGAAACAGACCCTTCGGCCCAACAAGTCCACACTAAACCTCCGAAGAGTATCCTACCAGACCCATTTTCCCACGTCACTCTACATTTACCTAACAAATTCATCTAACCTACACATCCCTGAACACCATGAGCAATGTAGCATGGCAGATCCACCCTAAACTGCATGTCTTTGAACTGTGGGAGGAAACTGGAGCATCCAGAGGAAACCTGCCCAGACACAGGGAGAATGTGCAAACTCTAGACAGACAGTCAGCCAAAGCTGGAATCGAACACGGGTCCCTGGCGCGGTGAGGCAGCAGTGATAACCACGGTGCTGCCCTAAAGTGAAGTACAGACAGAAAACCAAATATTCATTCAATTCAGCTTTGTGCTTGCTCACCCCACTTGCCACTTTATCACAATAAATACATTTCAAATGTAATAAGCATATAGAACTGGGGATGCTGGAAATCAGAAATAAAAACAGAAATTACTGGAGAAACTCAGTTTGTCTGACAGCAACTATGGAGAGAAAGCAGAGTTAATGTTTCAGACCCAGTGACCCTTTCAGAATGTCATTTCTAATTTACTTTAATATAGTTAATTTTATTAATGATTACTGATAACTGATTAATTAATTTTATTGCATCATTCTGATGAACAGTCATTGGATCCAAAATTTAACTGCTCTTTCTCTCCACAGATGCTGCCAGACCTGCTGCGTTTCTACTTTTGTGTTATGTTTCAAATGTGCTGAATGGGCTCTTTGAGATGTCCTGATGGCATTAAAGGATGTTTGTGATCTCCTGTCTCTTCTGACTGTACAGCTCCTATGGAGTCTATCCTGTTTTATAGAATCCTCTTAGATTCTGACAAAAATGAGTCATAGAGTCATAGAGTCATAGAGCTGTATAGCACAGAAACAGACCCTTCAGTCCAACCCATCCATACCACACAGATATCCTAAATTAACCTAGTCCCAATCGCTAGCATTTGGCCCATATCCCTTTTAAAGCCTTCCTAATCATATACCCATCCAGATGCCTCTTAAATGCTGTAATTGTACCAGCCTACACCTCTTCCTCTGGCAGCTCATTTCATACATGCACCACCCTCTGAGTGAAAATATTGCCCCTCAGGTCCCTTTTAAATCCTGATTTGCCTTTCCAAATGCAGCACCTCATAATCATCTGAATTAAACTCCATCTGCCACTCTTCAGCCCTTGGGCCCATCTGATTAAGAACCCATTGAACTCTGAGATAACCTTCTTTGCTGTCCACTACACCTCCAATTTTGGTGTCATCAGCAACTTACTAACCATAGTCTGCACATTGAGTGGCTGGACTGCAATCAAAGCCACTATACTTAGCTAGACCGTCCCTACTCAGAGTCTGCTGCATCTCTGTCTCTAACTTATCAAAGAGTGACTATTGTCTGACTCCCAGTAGGTCCTGTAAACTATTTACATTCTGAAATACTGAATACTGGCTACACTCTATTTTACACTCTTCTGTTCCTCTCTTAATATCTCATTAGCATGCGATTATTCGTGTCAGTGTTACATCACAATTAACATATTCTCATTACATTAAAAGGGTTGCTATAGAAATGCAAGCCTTTATTTTCTTTCATTGAAAGATTTTTGGAATACAAATCACTTTATATTTGGCTTCTGTGGAACAAAATTGATGAGAGTGTATGGGGTGTGTAGACATGAATGCATGTCTAATGTCCGCAGAAGAGGCACATTGAATATGAGCAGCAACACATCGTAAAATCAGTATAACCGATTATCAATGCTTTTTATGCTGGATTATCAATGATTTTCTTCAGTATATGTACCATGGTATATGTTGACAGGCGGACCTTAATTAAAATGTTTATACTTTTCAGAATCCAATTGCAGCTTTTTCTACAGAAAAGGGCTAGAGGAACTCAGCAGGTCGGGCAGCAGAAACAGAGATAATAGGCTAGAAATTACATGCTGCCTAACAGAAATGTTTGCAGTGGATGAGCATGTAATATGTAAGCAGACTCACATTATACTGGGGTGCAGGGCTTTGAAATTGGTTGCCCACCTAACGTATGTAAATAAATAATTAAGGATCAACTGAGTTTGTTCAAAGTGTCATCGTGCAGTAGTGTGGGTAGGAGTAGACAGGCTGCTTTTTAACAGAAACCTATGAAACAGCAAGAAGAAATGGGGGAGGGGTACTACACTTTCTTAACAAAAAACAGTATTAACATATAGCCTCTGTCTTCTCCTCTATCTGTGGATAAGTTATTTGCTATCAGTCTTTAATAGGAATCCAAAGGCAAAGTCGTGTGGGTTTTCCGCAGTGAATTCTATGGCTGGGAAAACAGTGGGCATCCCTGGGGAAACATCAGCTGTGACCACTGGATAAGTCAATGTTTATTTTGCTGTAATTCATTCACAATGTATTTATAATTATGTGTTTTAATACAGCAGGAGCTAGAACTATGGAGAATGGATGGAAAGGATTTACACAAGGAATGCAAAGACTTATCAGGCAAGTCTGAAAAGGTAATGCCTTTTACCCCAAGAAAAGAGAAGATTGAAAGGTGGCTTGATCAAGTCTTTAAAATTATTATGGGGCAGATGTAGAGGAAGTGTTTAAATTTGCCTGTAGTTTGGTACATGTTGGAGCTACTAAACACAAAATAAACACTGATAATTTCATCAAAGAATTCAAGCAAACCCTCTTTACCCAGGGAGTGGTTTGAACATGGAACTTGTATAGTTAAGGTGAATGTAAGGGCTAGGTGCTTGAAGGTGAAAGGAATAGAAGGATATGTTGATAGAGACACAAAGTAAAGGAGGTGTGCAGACTACAAACAATGAGAGAGGTCAGGAAGTGTTGGAGAAACTCAGCAAGTCTGGCAGCGTCTGTGGAGAGAGAAAAAAGGAGATAAATATTAACTCTATTATTTTCTTTGCAGAAGAGCCAGAGTTTCTCCAGTGCTTTCTGTTTTTATTTTAGTTCTGCAGGGCTCGATCTTTTTTATAATGGGGTAGGTCAGTTGGGATAAAGTCTATGTGTATCGACAAATCTCTGTTTATAAAAGCCCGCCCTGTAATAGTAGTTGGCTCCTTTACAGATGGTCACTATTTGCGCCCTGTTTATTCTTCCTGCATGAGTTTCCCCCAAATTATTTACAGTAAAGATGATTCCATGCTGTTTGTTGCCAGGTTGCTTTTGAAAGAGTACTGAACTAGTCTGACTGTCACCAAAAGCAGCACTTTTGCAGCTACACCCTTCAGCCAGCTTGAAACCACATGTTAGGATTATTCAGGGACTATTGCGTGGCTAACCTGGCATCCTGTCTGAAAACAGCACTTTCCTTCATAATGGAGAACCTCAACTGGGGGGAAAAGGTATTCGGTTTTCTTTCTGAAGCTTATTTTCGAGAAAGAAACTGTGATTGCTCCACCCTGAGCCCCCAAAGCCTTTGATTCATCGCCCTTGCAAATTCCCTGTGTGATCATGTCGGAGCCACATTACATTTAACAAAGACAATTATGGAGCCCTTAGGCGCTGAAGTCTTTAGTATCTTTTATTGTTCATGTAGATTAACACAGCACAAGCACTACCTTCCCACTACTCACTGTGGTCAAAGCCCAGGCTGCAATATCCTGTATTTGATGTTAACAGGCTAGTGTAAGACATTTACTAAGTGACTCTGAGCAGCCATTAACCTTGGTGTATAATGCACGCTATTGCCAAGGGGATAATTAGCAAGACATTTATTGCCTGCATTTACCTGCTTGCTGGCTAATGCCATACAATCAGGAAAATCTCTGGCTCCCTTCTGCTTCGCACCAAAGTTTTCTTGATTATACAGTGAAATGATTGAAAGCAAATTGATGTCGGAGGATACGCTGCAGTGAGACCCCAGGGCAAAATTGTGATAAGAAAGGCCTGATGTAATTTGGACTGGTTTCTGGTTTAGTACAGTATGGATGAAAGCAGTTGCGCGACAATTGCCTCCCACACTCATGTGACTATTCCAGGTGGGTAATCCCTTACAAACACCAGCAGAGATGAAATCCAGCACTAAAGCTGATCTGGGCCCTGAGGAAGAATGTGCATTTATATAGCACCTGTCACACCATGGGATGTTTGAAAGAACTTCACAGTCATTGAAGTTTTACTGACGTACAGTTGCTGCTGGACAGTAGGAAATAGGGTGACCTTCATACAGCAAGATCCCACAAATAGCAAAGGGATATATGGCCAGCACAGAAGCTTAATTTGTTTGTTGGTTGGTTGAGGGGTGAATGCTGTTTGAGACAATGGGAAGAAAAAAGCCCTTGCTCTCCTTCAGAATAGTTCCCAGTGCAGATGCCCCTTCTAGCTGATCTCTCTGGATGGTGTTGCTTTCTGTATGCTTTAAACCAATGCTGCCACTAGCACATTGAGATATTGGTCTGGAGTATTTTGGATTCTGGGTGTCTGCATGTGAACAGTCCATGAGGTTACTAGCTCCCTCTGGCTAAGTAAGGCTCTTGGAACTCCTTACATACTACAACATTTCTTTATTAACATTGACTTGTGCAAGATTCATAGAATCCCTACAATGTAGAAGCAGATCATTCAACCCATTGAGCCTACACCCATGAAGAGCATCCCACCCAGACTCACACTATTGCCGTAATCCTGCATTTCCCTTGGCTAATATCAAATAAAGCTGGATTAGTGGTGCTGGAAGAGCACAGCAGTTCAGGCAGCATCCAACGAGCAGCGAAATCAACGTTTCGGGCAAAAGCCCTTCAAAATAAAGCTGTCCAGTATAATATCTAAGACATCCCTTAGTATTTGCTCATCACAGAGTAGTGTCTCCTCTCCTCCTGATTACAACCATGTGATTAGTCACATCCTTGTGATTTGTATGAATCATTTTACACTATAATGCTCAGAACCAGGAAGCCCAGGAGAACTTCCCACTTCACTAACCCAGGACTGTAATTCTGTCGCTATGCCAACAGGCCAAACCAACTTTGTTTCTGTGCTACAAACTCTATGTAGCTCAGTCTGTCGTGCGAGTGTGAGCATGAGATTTATTTCTTATTAGATTTTAATAGACATGACCTCTTCCATGTTCTCTTGCATGCAAGCATTGCTTCAGCTCCTCAATTAAAACCAACAAATTGAAATCATTTGAAAGCCAGCCTTGGTTCAAACCCCAGCAAACACAAGGAAACAAATTACAGCATAAGATTGCTGCTTGTCCTGTGTGGACAAGGCACTATGCTATTGTTCTAATTGGTGCTGTTACCCTGTTAGGGATAGGTGACTTGAAACCTGCTTTAAAATAACACAAAGAGAAGTTTAGATCAAAAAGGTCCACACTGGGTCAGCATTGGTCAAAAATCTTCTCATTAGCAATATTACTCATAAAAGCCAGAAGGCTGGCTAACTGGGAAATAAAAACACATTCCCAGTGGTTCTCAGTTACTCTGAGGTTGGCTGAGATCTGAAAGGAAGTAAAAACAATGACTGCAGATGCTGGAAACCAGATTCTGGATTAGTGGTGCTGGAAGAGCACAGCAGTTCAGGCAGCATCTGAGGAGCTTCGAAATCGACGTTTCCTGATGAAGGGCTTTTGCCCGAAACATCGATGTCGAAGCTCCTTGGATGCTGCCTGAACTGCTGTGCTCTTCCAGCACCACTAATCCAGAATGAGATCTGAAAGGTACCACTCACCCCTAAGAAACAGAAAAGGTGTGGCTTAAGTAGCACGGGCCAAGAGCTGGAAATAATGGGATTAAAAGAGATGGATGCTTGATGACCAGGAGAGACATGATGGGCCGAAGGGTCTCTTCCTGTGCTGTATAACTGCAGCAACCCAGCAATGCAGGCACTTATTTCCCATCTCTAACTCTATGATTCCAAATCCCACACCAAATATTTGAGCACATACCCTAGGCTGACATTACAGTGCAGTACTGAGGGAGTGCTGCCCTGTCAGTGATACTGACTGTTGAACAAGATGTTAAATCAAAGTCCGATCTGCCCCCCTCAGTTGGGCAAGAAAGATCCCATTGCACTATTTTGAAGAACAGAAGGCAAGGTCGCCTGATGTGTCCAAACAAATCCTTACCCCTCAACCAATGTTACAAAAGCGTTGGCTGACTTTGGGAAATTTGCCAGCTGTGATTCCTACATTGAAACAGTTATTTCATTTGAATAATTTAGTGTTATTTCAAAAATATAATTGGCCTTATGCATTTGAGTAAAATCAATATACTGCAGATGCTTGAAATCTGAAACAATAATTAAAAAAAACAGAGTGCTGGAGAAACTCAGCTGGTTTAGCAGCTACTGTAGAGAGAGAAACAGGGATAATGTTTTATACCTGGTCTGACTCTTCTCTGGAAACTGCCGTGTGGTTGGGTGAGGTATTATGTAAATGCAAGTCTTTTGTGAACATGCTGTGAAAGAATAAATTATGATGTTCACAATATGACCATTCCCACATTTTTCTGGGACATTACAAACAGAACATTGTAACACTATAAATAATCTGATACTGGCTGCCAAATATTGACACAAAAAGTGTTCCAGTTTGCAACACTAACATCTGTTCCCATTCCCTGTCCCGTATCCCCTTACGGTTAATAAAAAGATGCAAAGTAAAATGAAGATAAAAGGAACAAATATTCCATCAGGATCTCATTGTTCAGAAAAAGATCATGAACCTTTTTCACAAAGCATTCATTGATATTTTTCACTGCACAGATGATGCCAGACTTGCTGAGTTTCTCCATTGTCTTCTATATTTTACTTCAGATTTCCAGCCTTGGCAGTATCCTGCTTCTGCAAGCAATTCATTACCAGCTACCACTTAACAAATTAATCTTTAGGTAGGTAATCTATCTCAATGTAAATAATTGTAACCTCTGGTCAGATTAAATCCTTGTGTTCGCTCCTGGCTGTACTCTATTTATAAAATAAATGGACTGATAATCTCACAAGCATTAACCCTGTGACAAATACACCATTCTTTAGAGCAGGATGTCCTTGAGAATGGGAGATTTTCTTCCTCTTTCCTGGCATGTGGGCATCACTGGCTGGACCAGCATTCTCTACTTGTCCCTAATTGCCCATTGAGAAGGTGGTGGTGAGCTGCCTTCTTGAAACTCTGGAGTCCATTTGCTGTAGGTAAACCCACATGTTGCGAGAAAGGGAGTCACAAGATTTTGACCCAAAGACACTGAAGGAATATTGCTATATTTCCAAGTCAGGATGGTGAGTGGCTTTGAGGGAAGCTTGCAGCTGTGGAGATGCTCCCATATGTCCTTCAAGATGGAAGGGATCATGTGTTTGGAATGGCTTGTTTAAACAGCCTTGATGAATTTCTGCAGTGCATCTTGGAGATGGTTACACTGCTGCTACTGTGTGTTGGTGATGGAGGGAGTGAATGTTGAAAGTGGTGGATGAGGTGCTGAAAAAAGAGGGTTGTTTTGTTCTGGATGGTGTCAAGCTTCTTGAGTGTTGTTGGAGCTGCATTCATCCAGTCAAGTGGGGAGTATTCCATCACACTTGGGCCTTGTAGATGGTGGACTGAGTTTGGGGAGTCAGGAAGTGAGTTACTCACTGTAGGATTCCTAGCCTCTGACGTGTTCTTGTCGCCACTATGTTTAGATGACTAGCCCAGTTCAGTTTCTGGTCAATAGAAACAATAATGGAGAATTCTATTGAAGGTCAAGGGGCGAGGATCAGATTCTGTTCTACTGGAGATAGTCACTAGCCAACACTCATCGGGTGAAAATGTTAACTTGCACTTCCCAGCCCAGGTGTGGATGTGCCCTATGTCTTGCAATGCTGAAGGAGCGCCATACTAAGGGAGCACAGTACGGAGGGAGCACATTGTTGAAGGAGCACTGTACTAAGGGAGTGCAGTGCTGAGGGAGCGCAGTGCTGAGGGAGCGCAGTGCTGAGGGAGCGCAGTGCTGAGGGAGCGCAGTGCTGAGGGAGCGCAGTGCTGAGGTCTTTAAGAAGAAAGTGAGGATTTCTTACTTAAACAAGGTTTTTCTGGTGCGCAATCCAACATTCATCCTTTTAACCAACACCAATGAAGCAAGGTAACAGGTAACAACCCATTGCCTTTGTAGGCCTTTACTGTGTCTAAATGGATTGCCGCATTTGCCTACAAAGTAACAGTGGCTTCACCACTGTGCTGTAAAGTGGGATGTAAATACATGCCCGTTCTATGTTGTGTTATAAAGGTGTAGAAGTCCTGCACCTTTAAGAAAGTTGAAAAGCTAGTTCAGCCTGCCAGACATTGCACAAAGTGTTCTGAACAAGGTAACAATGCAACACATAGTTGAAACACCTAGCAGTAGATGGGTTGCCTTGAGACAAAAGCAAATTCAAATTTGGCCAATCAGTTTAAATTATGCCCCAAGATACCAAAATCCAATCAAGTTTGAATTTAGTATTTTGATAATATTAAAACCAATGAAATGATCGAATGTTTTGGTATATAGACATTTTTGAACATTTGATGGAGAACTACCAAAGGACCAACAAATGTAGGCTGCTTGATCATGAGTTCTCTGAGAGATACCTCTCTGGGGAAGGAGTTTGCACAGCAGAAAATCGAAACAGGCCCGGAGAAAATCTACAGAGGAAATTCAGCAACACTGTCTGGTTTTGAAACGTGATTAAGTTTTTTGTAAATCTTAATCTGGATTTTTTTAAATCAGACTAATATTGTAGAGCGGGCAGTAAAAGATAGGTTTAAGAGAAAGGAGTTCTAAATAGTTGTTGATTTTAATATTCTCTGTTGGACTTAAATAATAAAGTTTTTAGTTTTTACTTTAAATAGTGACCTCTGGGATAGCACTTTGCTTCTCAAATTTTAGAGATTATATCACGGGGTGAATCTTTTCTGCTGGTTTAAATTAGCAGAGGGGTTTACCCAGTGTTGTAACAGTTGGCCTAGTGTCATATCAGCGAGCACTTACCAGGTTGGCAGGAAGTGGGTCCAGATATTCACAGTCTCATTTGTCAATTGGAAAAGGCTGAATAAACAATCAGTCGCTGTGCTCCTTGGGTGACGATATCCAAAAATGATGCTGTGTTCATGGAATACCTGTTGCAGGTAATTAAAGCAGATCAGTAAGTGTCCTATTCTCTGACTGAATTGCCTGAAATGAAGTGTTAGCATTTGCTGGGTTTTGACAGCCTACAGAGGGGAGACATCCACTAACTGCGGAATTCAATGCCCAAACAGACTGGTGAAGGTTAAAAGATCGCAAATTACATGACACTGTCCTAGCCAGGTGAACAAGAGACCTCACCTTGGGCACCAAATCCCTTGTTTAGCAACCCCCTGCTCATGAGGTCCAGCAACAGACCACCATCTGGTGCAAGGAACAGCAACTTGCTGGTCAATGAGGAATACCAAAAACATGTTGTTCAAATTGTCAACCCTCGATAATGTTCTGTCAGTAACAATTGCGTACAAAATGCTGACACAGAAGAAGGGCCTACGTTACTTCAATGAACACAAAATCCATGGACAGAAGAAAAGTGGACCAATCATGCCCCACACACCATGATTGCTGGAGCAGTTTTTATTAATTCTTGGGATGTGGGCTTCACTGGCTGGGCCAACATTTCTTGCCCAGCATTAAATTGCCCCTTGAGACGGTGGTGGTGTGCTGCCACCTTGAACACCTACAGTCCACACCCCGTTAAGGAGAGAGTTGCACGGTTTTGACCCAGCAACAATGAAGAACGTTGTGTAGTTCCAAGTCAGCATGGAATATGAGATTTGGATGGGAACTTTCAGATAGTGGTGCCCCATGTGCTCTTGTGCTTCGAGATGGTAGAAGTCACAGGTTTGGAAGGTGCTTTTGAAGGAGCATCAGTACATTATTGGGGTGGATGGTACACACTGGTGCCACTATGCAACAGTTGTGGAGGGAGTGAGTGTTTAAAGTGGTAGGTGTGGTGCCAATTAAGCCGGCATCTTTGTTCTGGATGGCATCAAGCTTCTTGAGTGTTAATTGGAACTGCACTTATCCAGGAAACTGAGGAGTATTCCATCTCACTCCTGACTTGAGCCTTCTAGGTGCTGGCTGTGCTTTGGGGAGTCAGGGCGTGATCTCCTTGGTGTAGAATTCCCAGCATTGGACAATACACTTACTACCCTCAATCCCTGTAAATGAGCTCAGACAGGCAAAAAGAAACCTGAAAAACTTTGGAATATTCCTTTCCAATTTCCTGTCCCCTCTACAAGACATTATCAACAACTACCAGAGGTGTAAGCATCATCAATTTTAGCTTCTAAAATATTTGGGGAGGGAGGTTGCAAAGGCTCCACAGCTCCTTCTCTGTTGGGCCCCTACCCTCACATCACACCCCTCCCCCTAACCCCTACAACCCACTCTTTCATTTCTCACTGAGAGGTCATGACAAGTTTCAAAGCTTGAAATGGGGTCATGGTGAAATGGTTTGGGAAGCACTGGTATGTGGATTCAGAGAGCACGATGGTTTCACATTTTATACACATTATGAAATTTTGACGTGTAGATAAATGCATACAGTTGGCAGCCCCAGTAGACAGAACATTTTACCAGGTGAGAGAGTCAAACACACTGAATTTTGTGCTTTGTCCCAACTGTCCGTGAACTACTGGGACCACTCAGTTGAGACACTCACCTCCAAATGGTTTGCTATAGAGAGACACTAAATAGGCTGGGGCTATTTTCCCTGCAGCATCAGAGACTATGGGGTGATCTTTATAGAAGTTCGTAAAAAAAAGTCATGAGGGACATGGATAGGGTGAGCAGCCAAAGTCTTTTCCCCAAGGTAGGGGAGTCCAAAGCTGGAGGACATAGGTTTAAGGTGAGAGGAGAAAAATTTAAAAGGGACCTAAGGGTGACTTTTCATGCAGTGTAAGAATGGAATGAGCTGTCAGAGGAAGTGGTGGAGGCTGACACAATTATAACATTTAATAGACATCTGGGTGGGTATATAAATAGGATGGGTTTAGAGGGATATGGGCCAAATGCTGGCAAATGGGACTAGATTTATCTAGGATATCTGGTCGGCATGGACGAGTTGGACCGAAGGGTCTGTTTCTGTGCTGTACATCTCTATGACTCTAAATGTCTAGTTAACTGTCAATCACTGAGTTCAAGATCAGCTAAGGAGGGTTTTGCAAATATGTTTAAAAGTCAATGGCTTTCCTCCAATTTCTGTTCTGATTTCTCCAGGTCTAAGGATGCTCTAACCCAATCCTATCGCTACACTGTGAACCACCTTGTGTTTGGAGAGAGGTCCAGGAATATCTCTGAAGCTAGTTTTCTCTGTAGTCACAGTGTCTTAGATAGCAGTTCAGCTGTACCATTGCCAATTCCAAGTGGACTTATCCCTGGAAGCTCTCACTTCCCAACTCGAACCACATTACCTGATCAGAAAAGCCCCATGACCTTGTGTTCGTAAATACAGTTATGGAAGTTCTCAAAGAAGAGTTTTGAATGCCCTTACAGTGTTTCTCCTAGGTTGATTGCAGCTGTGTGACCAGTAGATTAATTTTTAATTCAGGAGCAGTTCTGGAGAGTGGGCAGACCTATACAACAGTAGCTATGGGACTGAGTGAGAAACCCAACGGATATAGGCTGAGTGCCTCCCGTTGATGGGTATGGAATTTGACTTAAATGAAGTTTTTGTTGGCACCAGGATAAAACAAGCATTAAAAACTGTCAGACCATTGCAAAAAAAAAAACTGACTGATAGAAAAGGGAATGTGTTCTGTGTGCACAGCCCTGCCTGCCTGTGAAACTAGTCCACGCTGGCTGAATTGTAATGCTCTCTCATTCCAGAGTCTCCAGAAATTAAAAATTAATCTTCAGCGCCCTGTTGGAGGAAAGATCATGAGGGCAGTGAAAGTACAATGCATGTTTTCACCGCTGTTGTAAAAGTACTGAAAATACAGAGGCTAGAGGGAGAGGTGGTAGGGCAGTTTGATCGTTTTCTTTATTTACTTGTGGGATGTGGATGTCGGTGACCATTTATTGCCCTAGTTGGTCCTTGAGAAGATAGTGGCTTTCTGGAATCCCAGGAGTATATGTGATATAGGTAGACCTATAGTGCCCTCAGGAAGGAAGTTTCAGGAATTTGACCCAGCGATAGTAAAGGAACGCAATATGTTTCTAAGTCAGGATGGTGAGGCGGCAGGTGGGAGGGTTGCCATGTACCTGCTGCCCTTGTCCTTCTAGGTGGAAGTGGTTGTGTGCTTGGAAGGTGCTGTCTCAGGATCTTTGGCGAATTTCTGTAGTGCATCTTGCACTGCTGCTACTCAGAATCAGCGATGGAGGGACTGGATGTTTATGGCTGCAGTGCCAATCAAGTGGCTGCCTTGCCCTGGATGGTATCGAGCTTCTTGAGCGTTGTTGGAGATACATCCATTCAGGCAAGTGGGGAGTATTCCATCACACTCCTGACTTGTGCCTTGTAGATGGAAGGTCATGTAATAAAATCTCTGGGAAGAGTAGCAAATCTCTGAAGTGAAACAAAAGCCATTCTGCTGTACAAAGACCCAGCCAAGTCATTTAGAATGGGGTGATAATGTGGGCTTGTTAGAATCCTGAAAAAAACTCTTCCATTAAAATAGACTTTCCTTCCCCTCTGATCAGGAGTTCCTGACTGTTCAACTTTTCACTGAGACAAGGACTGAAGCAGAACCCAGAGAGTACAGTGGCTCCCCCCAATACCCCCCAGCTAAATACCACCATTTTAATTTAATACACAATATGGAATAAAAACTGAACTTGTCATTTTTAGCACCACTAAATAAGTACCACATTTGCAAGGATAAAATAACTGAACAGCATTTCAATCATTCGCCCATACAAAATTGAAAGTAATGAATAAAATATTTTCTAGGCAGTGAGACTGTCGCTATTTTTAGGATTTGTAACCCTGGATACAACAAGGGAAAAAAAAAACCAAAAATACTGGTGGAAATAAATTCAGTGAGAAAGCGTGGAATCATGCAACACAATGGAGGTCATTTGATGTATCATTCTGTGCTACATTGGGGAAAGCAATACAACTTACAAAAGTAAAAATTAGGAGTTGGGGTAGATCATTCGGCCCTCCACTTGGAGCTATATTGTCTTTACTTCACTGTTGCTGGGTTGAAATCATGAAACACCCTCCTGAGCAGCATTGTGGGTATACCTGCACCGTTTCACAGCGCTTCAAGAAAGCAACATACTATCTCTTAGTCAACAGAAGTTAGGGACGGCTCCCTGTCTTTGGACCACTCCATACATTCCTGGTACTCTTTGAGTAAAATCAGTTACGCTAGAATATTTTTGTTTGATTTATTAGTGACGATCTTAAGCAGATAGTGATTAGGAGCCCCTGCCCACCTCTCCTTCCCCTGTCTGGAGGTAATGGGGTCACTTGTATTAAGTCTAGGGACCGTGAGAGACAGAGATCAATGAGAGCCTGAGTCAGGAGGCAACTTTTTGTTTTATTCATTCAAGGGACGAGGGCGCCACTGGCTAGGCCAGTATTTATTGTCCATCTCTAATTTACCCAGAGAGTCAGGCGTATTACTGTGGGTCTGGAGTCACATATAGGCCGGAACAGGGTAAGGATGGCAGTTTCCTTCCTTAAAGGACATTAGTGAACTAGGTGGACTTTCCCAACAATCATTGCATAGTCATCATCAGACTCTTAATTCCAGGTTTGTATTGAATTCAAATTCCACCATCTGCCATGGCAGGATTCAAGCTTGGGTCTCTGGAACATTACCTGGGTCACTGGATTAACAGTGCCTCCTCTAGGCCTCCTCCACCAGCACTCCCTCACCACCCAATACCTGGAGGAAAAACGCCTCATCTTCCGCCTCGGGATAATTCAACCCCACAGCATCAACTTGGACTTCATCAGTTTCCTCATTTCCCCTCCCCCCAGTTCCAATCTTCCAGCTCAGCACCATCCTCATGACTTGTCCTTCCTGCCAATCTTCCTTCCCACCTATCTGCTCCACCCTCCTGTCTGACCTTTCACCTCCATCCCCACCTCCATCCACCTATTTTACTCTTGGCTACCTTCTCCCCAGCCCCACCCCTTCCCATTTATCTCTCCACCCTGGAGGCTCCCTGCCTCATTCCTGATGAGGGGTTTTTGCCCATAACATTGATTTTCCTGCTCCTCAGATGCTGCCTGACCTGCTGTGATTTTCCAGCACCACTCTAATCTTGACCCTGTCACTGGATTAACAGTCCAGTGGTAATACCACTAAAGGCCATCCTGATGCGATGTTCTATAACATGGTACAAGATGCGATTGTTTTCTGTAAGGTGACCTTTGCTCAGGTGTAGATTTTTTTTTGCCCTACTTTTAAGGTCTCAAAGGGATAATGTACACATCAGTTCTTCCAGCAGCACAATGGGAATAAACACCCGCACTTCAATCCACATTGAAAACTATTTTCTGTTGTGTTTTTCCAGAGGTCGACAAGTTCAGATCACAACCCGAAGAGAGAAAAAAAACAAGACCAAGTGACGTGGGTCCACGGAGTGCTGCCGCTAATTCAGGTAGGGCCCCAAGAGGCAGGGCCTGACGGTTTCAGGGTAGGGAGCTTCAAGCTTTAACACAAGGATTTAATTCTCCAGAAGCTGCCTTGTTTATATCGGTGTCACACACTTGCAATTAAGGCCCTAGAAAACAGGAGCCTATTGATGGCGAAGAGGAAAATAATACGAATTGTTGCAATGGCAAACAATCCCACAAAGCACTTTACGGCTTTATATCAAATTGAATTTAGAATCGTAATGTGGTTGTGACACAAAAAAACAGATGATAGGTTGTAAAATTCACCTACTTTTGGCACTTGATTGATGCTGAACAGACGAGGTAACTTTAAGCTCAGCATCCCTGAAGTTATTCGGCCCTCCTCATGTAATGTGTCAGCTTCGTCTCAGACTGGACAAATGTTCACTGGCAACACCAGCCCCTTTGCAATCTCCCACCCTACCGCGGTGGCCTGACCTCCAGGATCTTTCACTTCAGTTTCTTCTTCCACGCTTGACTGTGGCTGCAGCACATCTGGTCTAAGGAAACAACAGAAAGCATGTACATGTATCATTGCTCTAGCAACGCTGATATAAGCAAGTACTAAAAACATTTTAACTTTTGACTGGAAAGCCACTCCTATATCAATTCATTGCGGCTAGCTTTTCTTTCACTCTCTTTCTCTTCCAGTATTCGTCTCAGTTTTTCCACAGTGCTTGCTTTGTCATGTCAGGATAGCTGGATCAGTGACTGGAGCAGAGAATGTAAATTAATCGTTCAACTCTTTCCCAGATAATAACTGGGGAGCCACACAAAGAGGATAGTTTACAGCCCACATGCAATTTATAACTGTCATGGATTAAGTTACCAGTGCATTTTCTAACAGTAGCTTAAACGGACACTGGTGATTCAGTACTTGGCAATGAAGTTGGATTGAGGAATGCCTATAATCCTTCACTTTCAGTTCACACAATGACCTAATGGGCAAGAGCATCACTAAATGTACAGACTCAACATTCCCATACAGTACTCCTGGTCTGCACTGAGTCAGTTGGCTGATTTTCTTGGCACAAACTCAAAGCTGAGCCAGGGTGGGGATATAAATTGAGAAAATTAAGAGCCATTCAGCTCATCTAGCTCGCTGCACTGTTCAGTCAAGCCCAGGACTAAACGTCCTTCAGCTCCATTTATTCGGTTTTGCTTCCTATCCCTGATAAACATACCACACAAAGACCTAAAGATAGAGTCAGATTACAGCACAGAAAGAAGCTATTCTGACAATCGAGTGCGTGCAAACTTTCAATTCAACAATCCAATCAGTCTCATTCCTCCACCTGATTTCCACAGTCCTACAAGTTTATTCCCCTCAAATTCCCTTCCACTATCCTTGTGAAATCATTAATTTAAACCAAATCTTAAAACACAACTAACCCCAAAGTTCAAAATCTTTTTACAGGAAAAGGGTTCCAGGTTTCTATTAGCCTCTGCAATAATAAGGTGTTTCATGATTTCACTCCTGGCCCTATTTCAAAGGCAAAAGGTAGAATTTAACTCTTGGAGATAGCGAGGCCTGCAGATGCTGGAAACTCAGTTGATAAAATGCGGTGCTGGAAAAAACACAACAGGTCAAGCTAGGGCAGCACGGTGGCTCAGTGGTTAGCGCTGCTGCCTCACAGCACCAGGGACCCAGGTTCGATTCCTGCCTCGGGCGACTGTCTGTGTGGACTTTGCACATTCTCCCGTGTCTGCGTGGGTTTGCTCCAGTTTTCCAAAAATGTGCAGGTCAGGTGAATTGGCCATGCTAAATTTCCCATTGTGTTAGGTGCATTAGTCAGGGGTAAATAAAGGGGAATGTGTCTGGGTGGGTTACTCTTCGGAGGGTTAGTGTGAATTTGTTGGACCAAAGGGCCTGTTTCCATACAGTAGGGAATCTAATCTATGCTTTTTCCAGCACCACATTTTATCAACCCAGAACTTAGTTCCCCTGGTTCCCCTACCTCATCCACCATTTAGGGAGTTGGTGGGAACCCCACATCACTTCCATCCAGGAGGCCTAATGCTCTCATGCTGTGACTGAAATAATCAACTTTGGGCCTTTTATGTGATTAAAAAGAATCGAAAATAGCAGTAGACCATTCAGCCCTTTGAGCCTTTTTCAACATTCAAAATGATCACGGTTGACCATCAAATTTTGTCCCCTGTTCCCACTGCCTCCCCATAGCCTTTAATGTCTTTAACCCGAAAACCCATAACCAACTTCCTCTTGAAAACATTCAATCGCAATCTCCTATGGCAGAGGCGTTTTTGGGGGGGTGCAGCCATCTTTCTTTCTGCAGTTTTTTTATTCAGTCACGGGATGAGGGAGTCACTGGCCATGTCAGCATTTATTGTCCATCCCAGAGGACTGTTGAGAGTAAACCACATTGCTGTGGGTCTGGAGTAACATGTAGGCCAGACCTGGCAAGGACGGCAGTTTCCTTCCCTAAAGGACATTTGTGAACCAGATGGGTTTTTCCAACAACCGACAATTAATTCAAGGTCATCATTAGGCTCTTCATCAGAGATTTTTATTGAATTCAAATTCCACCATTCAAAGTGGGTCCTTTAGAACATTCCCTGGGGTTTCTGGATTAACAGTTCGATGATAATATCACGAGGCCAATTCTCCCCCAACTACTGAGGATTTTTGTTCCTGATTCCCACTGCCTTTATTTATATTTTGATGTCGCATTTGGTCAAATGCATCAAGAACAGTCAGTCAGTCAGTCTCAGTTCACCACTCACTCCCTCTAGGAATTCCTTCAGACCAAAGTACTATTAGAACAACATTGTCAATGAACATTTCTTGCAATTCTCAACATTTTAATCCATAAGCACTTCTATTTTTGACTACAAATTCTTCATATTTCTCTTCACACTAAAACTAAACATATTCAGAAGAGCTCTGGAACCAACAAATTGTTAGTAAAGAACACATTTCCAGACTTTTATGTTCTTTTGGCTTGGTTTGGATTAACTGAGGTGAGCTTTCTAGATCCCAGTTTAACTTCCCTCTGCGGATGAGGATTTATCCTATACTTTACTGATCTCTCTCTATTTGCCAAGCAGTCTCCTGTCTCCCATTTAAAGATGATAGCTGCTATGGAACACAGTAATTCCTGTGTAGACGAGATTGTCACCTAGTCAAGTCACAGAATTGTTAGATTAGATTCCCTACAGTGTGGAAACAGGCCCTTCGGCCCAACCAGTCCACATCGACCCTCCGAAGAGTAACCCACCCAGACCCATTTCCCTAATGCACCTAACACTATGGGCAATTGAGCATGGCCAATTCACCTAACCTGCACATATTTGGACTGTGGAGGAAACCCACGCAGACACAGGGAGAACGTGCAAACTCCACACAGACAGTCGCCCAAGGCTGGAATCGAACCTGGGACCCTGGTCTGTGAGGCAGCAGTGCTAACCACTGAGCCACCATGCCACCCTTAATTAATACAGTTGTGAGAAATGGATTTTCTCCTGTTATTAAGAATGAATTAAAAATAATGGTCATAGGTTTCTTGTTCTGTCTTAGCAGTGTCCCAGGTAAGAAAGGGCTAATTACATAAACTTCTCTTGTCTTTCCCGGAGTACAGAAAACAGTGGGGTGTCCTAATCAACAACAACAACAACAACCTCCATTTATATAGCATCTTGAACATTGTAAAATCTCTGAAAGGACTTCACAAGAACATTAACAAAAAAAATTTGGCACACAACCGTGTAAGGTGGTATTAGGGTAGATGACTAAAAGCTTGAACAAAAGAGATAAGTTTTAAGAAATATCTTAATGTCATCCTTTATCTTAATAAACACATCTCCATGAAAGTAATCCTAAAATTTGTCCCCAGATGGATGAAGTAGTGAAGTGAAGAAAATCTGTGCTTCATTGAGTTGTTTTTGTAAAAGGTAAGATATAATTAATGAACTATTTTATAGAGTCACAGGGTCATAGAGGTGTACAGCACAGAAACAAACCCTTCAGTCCAACCCGTCCATGCCAACCACATATCCTAACCTAATCTAGTCCCACCTGTCAGCACCTAGCCCATATCCCTCCAAACCCTTCCTATTCACATACCCATCCAGATGCCTTTTAAATATTGCAATTGTACCAGCCTCTACCACTTCCTCTGGCAGCTCATTCTATTCACGTCCCACCCTCTGTCTGAAAAAGTTGCCCCATAGGTCTCTTTTATACCCCTCTCACCCTAAACCTATGCCCTCTAGTTCTGGATTCCCCCACCCCAGGGAAGAGACTTTGCCTATTTATCCTATCCATACCCCTCATGATTTTATAAGCCTCTATAAGGTCACCCCTCATCCTCCAACGCTCCAGGGAAAACAGCCCCAGCCTATTCAACCTCTCCCTTTGGTTAAATCCTCTAACCCTGGCAATATCCTTGTAAATCTTTTCTGAACCCTTTCAGGTTTCACAACATCTTTCTGATAGGAAGGAGACCAGAATTGCACTCAATATTCCAACAGTGGCCTAACCAATGTTCTGTACAACCGCAAAATGATTCCCAACTCCTGTACTCAGTACTCTGACCAATAAAGGAAAGCATACCAAACACCTTCTTCACTATCCTATCTACCTGTGACTCCACTTTCAAGGAGCTATGAACCTACACTCCAAGGTCTCTTTGTTCAGCAACACTCCCTAGGACCTTACCATTAAGTGTATAAGTCCTGCTAAGATTTGCTTTCCCAAAATGCAGCACCTCACATTCATCTAAATTAAACTCCATCTGCAACTTCTCAGCCCACTGGCCCATCTGATCAAGATCCTATTGTAATCTGAGGTAACCCTCTTCTCTGTCCACTACACCTCCAATTTTGGTGTCATCTGCAAACATACTAACCACACCTCTTATGCTCACATCCAAATCATTTATATAAATGATGAAATTCTGGTGTGATGGTCCAAAATAACGGGAATAATCTTAAAATTAGAGTCGGAGTGAAATCAGCAAGGATGTCTTCATAGATTCGTCTCAAAATTATGGAATGTGACTCAGATATTTTCAGTCCATTTGTTCAGATATGATATGACACACTTCCAGGTCAAGTGGGACTTGAACTGGCCTCATGGTTTAGAGATAGGGACACACTTAGAAACATTGGCTGAGTTCAGTGACTGACTACATAGCCTTTTTTGGAAGGTGTAGATGATGTCATGGTAATGTCGCTGGCCTAGTAATTCAGAACACCAGGTTAAATGTTCAGAAGACATGAGTTTGATCCCAACTTGGCAAATAGTGAAATTTACTTTCAAAGTCATAGAATCCCTACAGCATGGAAGAAGGCCATTTAATCCTTCTGAAGACCACTCCTCCCTCCCCTCCCCCCCCCATTTCCCATGGCTAATCCACCTAAACTACACATCTTAGGACCGTGGAAGGAAACTGGAATATCCAGGGAAAACCCATGCAGACACAGGAAGAAAGTGCAAATGCCACACAGTTACCTGAGGGTGGAATCGAACCTGTGTTCCTGGTGCTGTGAGGCAGCAGTGCTAACCACTAAGCCACCATACCACTCCACATAAGATACTTTGTAAACATCTATTCTAATAGTGACCATGTAACTACTGTCAATTATCATTAAAAAAATCATCTTGTCCTTACCTGGTCTGGCCTATGCACGATTCCAGGTCCACAGCAATGAGCTGACCCTTAATTGCCTGCTGGGCATTTAGGGATGGACAATAAATGCTTGCCTAACCAGTGATATCCACACCCCACAAAAGGAAGAAAAAAAAACTTCATTTAATTAATTGAGTAGGAGTTATATATTTTGTGGGATACAGCTTGAATTTGTACATTTGGATGAAACAGGTGATAAATGCACTGTCATCCTATTTTACATAACCCTTGCGATTTAATTCCGTCAAGGTCACCTGCAGAAGTTGAAATCCACTTGTCAACTCACAATACATTTTTCTACACTGTTCCACACAGTCAAGATGCACTGTTGTTTTTGAGCAGACTATGTTGCTGAGTGACTCCTGCAATTAGGAGTAAAGCCATCAATTATGAATTGCCCATTTTTATACTTGATTTATGGAGAATTCTGAGGCAAGTGTAACATCTCTGGGCAAGTTCATTAGCAAGATCCTCCGCCTTCCTTGACCCTTTGGTGTTCTCATCGCTTAAAACACAACACTTTCCACTTGGCTGTCATTGACAACCCTATTCACCTAAAGTGAACTTGTGAATATAGGAATGAAGCTTAAAATCAGTGCTGTAATCGTCATTTTTACAAAAGCAACTGGGTCTTAATATAGCATCTGTAATACAGTAATAAAACTTCTAAGATGCGTTTGGAAGCAAATTTTGACAGAAGGAAACATTAGCGCAAATGATCAAAAACTTAATCAAGAAATAGGTTTTACAGAGTGTCTTGATGGGGAAAGAAGGGTTTGAATACCAAAGATTAAGCTTCAGTTTTGCAGAACACTGATGCAATCACATCTGGAGTACTGTGCATCATACAGATTATTTAAATGAGGGAGAACATAGATGTGTTGTTTACCAGACTAAGTCTTTGACACTCTCGTCACGAAAAGATGGTGGAAGAGAGTCCTTGAATATTTTGAAAGCAGCGGTTGATAGATTCTTATTTAGCAAGGACATTAAAATGTTATTGTTGGGGGGTGGGTGGGGAAAGGTGGTGAGAATGTATATTTGAGGCTACAGTCAAACCAACTATGATCTTATTGAATGGCAGAGCAGGCTGGAGAGCTGGGTGGTCTATTCCTGCTCCTTGTTTGTAAGAGAGCTGGGAAGGCTCAGAGGTGGAAGTTCAGAGTTCAGGGTCTAGGAAACTGAAGACACATCTGCTATACTTGCAGCAATTAAAATCAGAGATACTCAAGAGACCTAAATTGGAGAATTTCAGATCTGCTTTAATGAATCTTGTCACCAAGTTTTTCTGATCTAGGAGTACAGTAGGAGAACATTGAGAAGAATTTTCCAATATAGTCACTGTCTTGGCGATGGTAACCCTATAAACTACTGCATCCAGAGGATGTGTAATTGTAGCTAACTGCGAAATTGAATTGATCTTTTGCAGCATACTGTTCTTACAATCAGATTTTGTTATTCATCATTTATCTAGAGAACCTGTTAATAATATGTTACAGGCCTAAACCAAGTTCTGTAACTGGGTCACATACTTTGTTTGGAATTTTCTCAGAGTGAATTTCTGTAATGACGTTATTGCTCTCATTGTTAAATGTTGCTCCCAAATTATTGCTGCAAAGAGCTTACTGGGTGTAGGTGAGTTTCAGGTATTTAATGACTGTGACCTGAGTTGAATGAATGATCAGAGGAAAACAGATTTGATACTTTAAGTGGCCAGTGCTGCAGAGATTGCTCTATCAGAGATTTTATCCATGCTATACTTTATTTCTAAGGAAGATTAATTGTCCCCTCATGGCGTAATTACATGTGTTCAGTTCTCCGCCAGACTTCCTTTGGACGCTGCACTGCAATTGTAGCTTGAGTGAATAGTCACATGCCAACAAACATTACATTCCATCCACAAGCAGTTAGTGAAGTGCATTCTTTATGTATTTGTTCAACCCTTTCCCAATTAACACTTCTTTATTTTTGAATCTAGTCAACAGTGTCAGCGGGCTATTCAATCATGAGAAGGTCTTGCCCCCACCCCTAACTTCCAGACCTCACTTCTCAGCAGAGGTGATTGAATATAATGACATCAAAAGGTTCCTGGGAGATTTGTGTCCTACTTATCAAAGACTACTCAAGACCAATTGTAGCATCTTCATCACTCATACGTTTCTTCGGTTTTGGGAAAGATTAATAAAGCGTATTATTACTAAAATTATTATTTCAAGTATCATCTGGATGGTATTGTTTAGTCTCAGAGATACTTATTACAACAAGGGTTCTGGAGTACTGATTGCCATTTTGTTTTTTTTAAAAAACAGTGCCAATCAGTAAACTGCATATCTGCATCACAGCATGTTAACTCAACATCATTACAAAGGCACAGCTTTTCCTTTACACTTGTCCCTGTCCCACTGATGATCTGACCCACAAAGCTGAGAAAAAAAAATTGTTTTATTTGGAGCTTCCAGCTCATTGAGGTGGCTCCAGAACAATACACATCCAACAACCTGCTCTTAAAACTCTGATCACATTTTGACAACTGTGACAAATTCCAACATTGCAACTGAGAGAATCCACAGCAATCTAAAATAATAAACAGCAGTGTAACTAAAATAGCCCAGAACATGTGCACACAAAAAAATCAACTTGTCTTCTCTCCCAATGATAACGGAGTCTTTCATTGTGCCAAATCTCTGTACTAATTTTCATTCAAATCTGGTCATTATTTTTGAGATATATTATTTACAGATAAACAGAGATGTAAACATTACTTCCTCTCCCCTTCAGTAACAGAGGGTAACCAACATCACTGTCATTGGTTATCTGGTGACTACGTCATTGCATCAATTGGCTGAAGGGTTAATCCAAATTACATCAATGGCTACTTGGAAAATAGTTCATTGACATTAAAGTGCTTTGGGATGTGAAGAGCATTAAATAGTTGCAAAAACAACCTGTTTTCCCTTGACACTGTCCAATTGGTAAGAGTCTCAAGATGGTCCATCAAAATTTGACACCAAGCCACATGATGAAATATTAATGAAGGGGACTGGGTCGGCCAAAGACGTAACTTTTAAGGAGCATCTGTAATAGAGATAGGGAAGTGGAATCCTACAATGGGACTAAACATCTGAAATTCAAGTGCTTTCTATCTCAGTTATTTTTATACTGGTACATAACTGACTAGAATCACAAGGGAAAGGGATCTGTGCTGTACCCTCTGTTAGACTGGCTTGTGGATATGAGAGCAATGGAAACTGTGATCTGGGGGCACATTCTCTTGAAACCTTAAATAAACAAGCAGCTTCTATAAACACACTCGACCAAAAAAAAACATTGGCAAGCTGTCAGTATAACGCGTCTGTATCCTGGATCTTGTTACATTTTTGGAGATGTGGGTGATATTGGCAAATTAATGCACACCACCCACCCCCATCCATCATGGTCCTTGCAAAAAGGGGGTGGTGCCCTGACTTTGAGCACCATTGCAGTCTGTACAGTGAGGACGCACCCCTCCTCTGCCTCCCCACTACATGATGCACAATGGTGAATGACCTGGGACGTTGGTCCAAGTCAGGATCATGCATGTCTGTCAGAGGGGAAAGCATGATTATGTTCCCATGGGTCAGGTTTTATTTTAATTTCACTCACATGATGTGGGTGTCATTGGCTAAGGCAGCATTTATTGCCCATCCCAGAGGGCATCTAAGAGTCAACCACATTGCTGTGGGTCTGCAGTCACATGTCGGCCACACTGGGTATGGGTGATAGATTTCCTTCATTAAAGGGAATTAGTGAACCAGAAGGGCTATTCCCGACAATAGTTTCATGATCATCAACAGACTCTTAATTCCAGATTCTTTATCATGTTCAAATTCCACCATCTGCCATGACAGGACTTGAACCTGGGTCCTCAAAACATTCGCTAAGTTTCTGAATTAACAGATTAGTGATAATACCACTAGGCTATTACCTCCCCCTTTAGGATGCTTTTTCTTTTTCTTGTCTATTTAACAAGGAAGAACGTGTGACGTTTTGATGATGCGACAAGAGAATGGCACAAGTTATTGAAAGAGCAAGCCCAGACACAAATGGGCTGAATGGCCTCCTTCTACACTGGAACAGTTGTGTGATTTGGTTATTGCTGCTGGATGGTGGCGATCACAGCTTTAGGAAACACAATTGATAAAGTTTCCAGATGTGAAGATTGTGGGTCAGGCTTAAAGATCGACTGGACTGATTCTGCCTATTGTTTGTACACATTTGGATGTAAGTGAGATAGGAGTAGAAAAGTCTTCACCTCAAGTGGCCATCTGAGCTGATTTGAATCGGACAGTCTGGTGTTATGGAGCAGTTTCCGCTAATTTGAAAATAGAACAGAATCCCAGCTTTCAGTGACCATATCCAAGCCATTTAGATATTATTGTCCCTGGATCTATATGCAATGTCATGTGAGCATGGATGGGCACTTCTGACCTGCGGGGCTATCTGGAAAGGGAGGTGATGGACCGGCTCTTGCAGAAAACCAACAGAGTTGCAATGGGCGGAATGGCTTCCTTATACTCTAACCATTCCAATTGTAAGTGTGGCATCTTTCTAGTTTACCTTCAACTTGGCCTGCATTAACAAAACTGAATCCTGTGGTCTTGAGGATGTGATGAGAGCACTTTCTTCTCTCTATGCAGCTGAACTAAAAATCTTCCCGAGGTTTCCCCTTCTTGTATGCCTGCTTCTTAACCTATTCCCAACAATTTACCCAGACACTAAAAACTCTATAACATTGCTTGTAATTTCTGATTATAATGGTTGCTCCACTGTAAAGGATCTCACTTTTTCACTCGAGTGGCTTTAAGGACCCTTTCATTAAGAGATTATTAAATCCAAATCCAGAGTCACATTCCCAAATCAGCATACAATGTGCTTTACAGCTAAACCTGTGCCCAGATCATCCACTTAACACAGCCACTGGACCATCAAGATGCAATTCAATTACAAAACGCCATCTCAAAATCTGCATGAGTGCCCCAGAAGACAATTATAAAAGAGACAGCCCCTTTAACTGGTACTGACTGGGAAGCAGAATCTCTGGAATAATAAACTAGTACAGACTGTTTCTCAGTTTTTTTTTGTGATCCCACCCTCCCCTCCTGTCTTATCATCATGCAAGTTAAGCTGCTAATGCCTCACAGCTCCCACAACCCCTCATTCTGCCAATGTGTTGTGTGATGACACATAACAGCAGACATTCGCCTGGCTGCATGCCAGGAGGGTACTGCAGTGTATCATTTAGTTTGAGATTCCTGGCTCCTGTAGATACCTCCATGTTACCTTTGTTTCCTGTGTGGCATCCAGGGGCAACTGGCCAAAAGGGTAAAATAGCCTACAGAGCAAATAAAGAGCACATGTAGTCCGCATCCAATCAGCTCATCCCCTGAGGACTGGTGTGGGGGACAGGGGCTGTCAAAAGCAGCCACTGTATTCAAACAGTAGGAAACACTTTATTGCTTGGTCCAACTGCTTGTTGAAAAGGTTAAAGCCAAACAGCAGGCAATGACTTACAAATACAGAACTGACATTCATTGTCACTTTTGCCATGATTAAAATGGAAGAGATTAATTTCTGAGTTCAGGAAAGCCAAGAATTGCTCTCCCTGTGTTCTCCCCACCTCTCCCGAAGGTACTGACTCAAGCTTGAGGCAGGGTTCAAAGACCCAACGGTTATTCTTCAATTAGGATTCTACATTGTTAGTTTATATTTTTCAGTTATATGCAAAGATAACACTAGTTCCTATGGGTAACAAGTTTCATCACAATGCTTCAAAATTCTCTCCATCCTTCAGTTCTAGCCTGCAACTCTTACAACAACTTCCTTATTTGACCTACAGTTTTCTCACAGGCTTAACTAATCCAGCACATAGAGAATAGATCAGTTACCAAATTCATAATCAATCTATAACCAATCACAGAACTGTTGAACACTAATTAGGATAGACAGACTCTTTTGACTGTACAGTATGGATCACTCAATAGTGAACTGAACATTAATTCAGTGTAGCTATTTGATCTCAGATTAAAAACTACAAATTTGATTTTTTCCATCAATTGTGGTTCCAATATTCCATATTTATTTATTTATTCAGCCACAAGGCTGAAGGGAGACATAGTTGAGGTCTTCAAAATTATGAAGGTCTTTGTTTCGTAACAGAAAAGGGGAGGTGGGGTCTACTACAGGCAGGAGAAAGTGAGGACTGCAGATGCTGGAGACCAGAGTTCAAAAATGTGGTGCTGGAAAAACACAGCAGGCCAGGCAACATCCGAGGAGCAGGAGAATCGACGTTTCGGGCATAAGCCCTTCTTCAGGAATGAGGCAGGCAGGAAGGTAAAGGCAAGTGCAGTTTGAAGTTCCTAAGTTTCTTGAGTTTCAGTATGACCTAAGTCCCTAGTGTTGTTATTGTCTTATGTCCATAACAGTGGCAAGGGTTGCAGATACCTTTGTGTTCTCAGTGAATGGTTGTTGTTTAAAGTTGTGATTTTACTAGGCACTGATTTCAAGGTTGAGAAAAAGCGATAGAGTACACTTCAGTTAATGCTCACAAATCCATTTTTCCATCTCTCTCCTCTGCTACTCAAAAGCTGCTGTTGGAATAGTTATTTGTGGGTTTTCCTGTCTGGCATCGTTATACTTTGAAGCTAGATGGTCTGCAGGTGATTTAATCCCAAGGTATAACAGTCCAGTGTGGTGGATCTAGTGGTGCAGTGGTAACATTCTTGATGTTAAGGTAAGAGGCCTGAGTTCAAGTCCCATTCATTCTAAGAAGTGTGTAAAAAGATCTCTGAGCAAATTGATTAGAAAGAAATCCATGAAGCTATGAACCAGGAGACATAGGTCTGAGTTCCAGATCCTTTTTAACAATGCTAATTTTTTCCACAGACTGATCCTTGTTCACTGATGATTTCACGTCCTTGTCTGAAACTGGGTAGGTATTTCACAATAGCTATTTTAGGTTAGACTTTGTCCTTATTAAAAGTCATTTAGTCCATAAAATCTCAGGTGTTATGATCAAATGGAATTTGAATATCTATTGTCCGTTTTTATGATCACGGTTAGATTGAGTAACAACAACATCTTGCATTTGTCTAACACCTCGAAGTAGTGAAGTGTCACAAAATGTGGTGCCAATGCTTTAAAGGGCCAATGACTAAAAGCTTGGTCAAAAGGTAGGAGACTTTGAGGAGATAAAAGAGGAGAGTGCAGCTGAGGGCTGGAGAAACGTAGCGAGGGTTTGTGGTTTTAGCTGCTGAACGCACACTGTAAATGGTGGAATGGTTGAGATTGGATAAGTGGAAGAGGGCAGATTGGTGGAGCTCAGAGATGCACAGGGTTGGAGAGCTGCTGCATAGAAGGAGGTAAGGATTGTGTGTCCTAGGTCCAGCTGCAAGTTGGGCATTGCACACTCTGATTGGCTGATTGTGTGCAGCTTTTTACCATTATAGTTGGGGTGCTAAGATCCACCAAAGCTCAGCATTTTTCACAACTATCAGAGACCCCTCAAAAAGTCTTCACAGACAATAAGTTACTGATAAAACCCAGTGGTGCAGAAAAATATGGCAATCAATATGTGCATAGCAAAAACAGCAATAAAACTGTAACAATAGAAATCCTGACTCACTGGTGAATGACACAACATGCTCTTTTAGTTCTTCACTTTCCCCAAAATAGCTTTCACAAATGCTTTTTTTTCCCACCAACTCTATGCCTCTTTAAGGACGTGCGAGGGAACAAAACAGTTGGGAAGGAAGGCTCACAGATGTTGATGGCATCAGTACTCTTCCTGACAGGCTTGGCTGTAGTTTTTAAGAAACGTATATTCAATTAACCCTCACTCATATTTCTGTACTGGTTGCAACTTATGCTCCATACTTTGTTGTAAAACTGACTTCATTAGTCCAAATGTAGCACAGTTACTTTTTCACTCCTTCCTTCTGTCCGTGAAGTCAGATTATTTCTGGAAGTTTCTTTTCCCTCTACCCTGGCCAGACATAAGCTTTTCAATCCAAATATTTAGTGACTCCATGGGCCAAAACAAATAAGTGAATCATTTTAACAATTGGAGCTTTCTTAAAGGGACATTAAGGTGCTGAAGTGCCTCATGGATCACAGAATCCCTAAAGTGATTCATACCCCTTATCCTATGCCCTTACATTTCCCATAGCTAATCCTCCTAACTTGCATATCCCTGGATACTATGGGCAATTTACCATGGCAATCTACCTAACCTGCAGATATTTGAATTGGAGGAGGAAACTGGAGCAGCCAGAGGAAACACACGCAGACACAGGGAGAATGTCTGTATGGAGTTTGCACAGTCACCTAGAACTGGAATCGAACCCAGGTCCTTGGCGCTGTGAGGGCAGCAGTACTAACCACTAAGCCACCATGCCACTCCATGTCAATGATTGACTTTCACATCAATTTTTAAATTAAACTTTGAATGGATGCCATATTGTGGACTGTGAGGTTTCTGTAGTGAATGTAACAAGGTCAGCCAGTTGGACCTCATAGTATAGGAGTTCCCTGATTCAGGCTGTTGACCTGGTTCAATTGGGGAGCCCTGGCTAACAGATAAGAACAGGAGTGTCAGAGGTTCTGTTAACTCAGAGCTGGCTCTGAGGGATCTGGACCAGTGTCAAGGACTCTATATGTGTAAATAAAAGGTGACTTGGTGACGGGATACGTATGTGGAGTTATTTCAGTTTCTACCTTATTTTTTTCAAAGAAAGTCTTGCATCATAAGGCAATACCACAACTTTCATAAAAAGTGTATAATCACTTTAAAACAAGAATAAACATATCGCTCCCACTGAAAGTGGGTAAAAAGCATCATTGGAATTTGGTAGGAAAAGAACGTGAATCTATTTTAGGGCCGCTCGTTAGCTCAGTGGTTAGCACTGCTGCCTCACAGCACCAGGGTCCCAGGTTCGATTCTGGCCTCGGGTGACTAACTGCATGGGTTTCTTCTGGGTGCTCTGGTTTCCTCCCATAGTCCAAAGATGTGCAGGTCAGGTGGATTGGTCATGCTAAATTGCCTGTAGTGTTAGATGCATTAAGGAAATGGGACTGGATGGGTTACTCTTCAGAGGGTCGGTGTGGACTTGTTGGGCTGAAGGGCCCGTTTCCACACTGTAGGAAATCTAATCTAATCTATACACCACTTTGCAAAACCTCATTGAGCCCCTTCCTCTTCCTAATTGCCACAGATGGTATAACCAAGCAAATGAGACAGGAGGCAAATGAGGCAGAAGACATTGAACTGTGTGGTCAGGACAATGAGATCATGACCAATTTGGTCAAGGAGAGCCCTGATAGATATGGTATGACTATCAAGAGACCAAAGGCCCACTTTATGGTCTGCTGGTTTGACCCTGGTGAAAAGCATCAGAGTGAAGGTATAAAGACAAGGGCTGAGGACTTGGAGAAAGGGGGTAACTTCAGGTACCTGGGGTTAGTGATGGTAGAAAGTGGAAACATGAAACAATGGATTAGCTCTGGTGGGAGTAGTTGCTGTTTCTCAGTATCTTCTCTGCATAGCAGGCAAAAAAAAATACTTTTCACTGTTTCTCAGCATACTTGACAATAATAAATCAAATCAAATAATTGGAAGAAGTGTGGTGGAGTGTCGTATGATTGGAAAGTACTCCGGAAATTGACAGGAAGACAGGTACGAGGCCAGTCTGTGGAAACGGGTAACATCCAGAAGGGAGGAACAATGACTGGATACTCACAAGAAGTGATCACTGAGGTGGAGTTGTAGATTGAGTAACTGAAAAAGATAAAATGGGGCACCAACACATTGGGCGGGGGGGGGGGGGGGGGGGGGGGGAGTCAGTAAAGAGCAGACAAGAGGTAGATTGAAATAGCATGTTGTAAAAAGAGATAGAGAGGAGAAATGTAGTGAGCTGAGTGCTAGAGATGGGTCTGCCAGGAAAAAGCAGCAGAATGACCTAAGTAGCAAACAAGGGCTAGTGGGAGAATTAAACTTGACAGGATTGGAAGAAGATTGAGTGACACACGGGAGGTGATGGAGAAGGGGATTGACCACCATGGTGGTGGTGTTGCCATCAATAAAATGGTTGGATGGAAGAAGAAAGAGGAAGAGAAAAAAATGAGGGGAAATGAAAAAGGAAAAAGGACACAAAGATGGAGGTTAAGGAGAACAAGAGGAAGAGAAAGGAGTTGAGTAGTTCAAGGTGTGAGAAACTCCAATGAGGAACTAGAGTAATTGGGTCTGTTTTCCTTGGAGAGAAGGCTAAGATGGGATTTAGAGTCATAGATTCATACAGCATGGAAACAGACCCTTCAGCCCAACCCATCCATGCTGTACAGGTTTCCTAAACTGGACTAGTCCCATTTGCCTGTGTTTGGACCATATCCCTGTAAACCTTTTCTATTCATGTACCTGTCCAAATGTCTTTTAAACGTTGTACTTCGTCAAAGTTTTCAAAATCAGAAGGGATCTGGATAGAGTAGAAACTGTTCCTGCTTGTAAAAGGTTGAGAAGGAGAGGCCTCAGGTGTAAAGTAATTTATTAAAAAAGCAATTATAAGTTAATACTGGATCACGTAATAGGAGGAATACAACAAGGGAGGGAGAGGAGAGGGATTAGCCACAATACCAAATCTATTATTTCATCTCCAGTGAAAAGTTCAAGTCCACTGGTGTTATTGGATGCCAGTGGGATCTGTGAACTTTTCTTACTGAGAGCCAGCCTTGTGGAGTGACCACAGAAACAAGCAAGCAATCAGCACCAGAGCAGAGGGGAAGCTTGGCACGAGGGTGAAGTCAAAGCCAGAATGACAATGCTGTGCATCTAAATCAAGCATACATACCAATTTTTTTACATTTCTGAGCTTCAGCTGTTGGCAATACGAAATGTTAAAAAGAAGCTGATAAAGCCCATTCTTTAAACAATGACACAGGCCTCCTACATGTCCAGACTTCAGAAAGAGAGCTTTAAATCCAGATATTTCAAAATAACCGTCAATAGCAGGCAAGCAAACTAGAGTACAAATCACCCCAAACTGACCCTCAGGAAACATTCTGTTAAAGATTTGTGTGTTTTTTGCATCTTTTGTAAAACCCATTTATAGTGATGTTGGGATAGTTAGCAGCAGCGATGTCACAGCTTCATTGTGAGGTCATGAATATGCTACATGTCATTTGCATTTCTAATATCCTAGCTTCAGGCCGTAATGGCGATTGTGAGGTAGTACAGGTGGATTCGTCCGTTCAGACCATAAGACTGGAAGATGCAGGAGCAGAATTAGGCCATCCAGCCCCTCGAGTCTCCTCTGCTATTCAATGAGATCATGAGATCTGGATAACCCTCAACTCCACTTTCCTGCCTTTTCCCCATAACCCTCGATTCCTTTCCTGACTAAAAATATGTCCATCTCGAACTTGAATATATTTAATGAGCCAGCCTCAGCAGTGAATAATTCCACAGATTCACTCTGCTCGGAGAGAAGAAATCCCTTCCCAACTTTGTCTTAAATGTATGACCCCTTATTCTGAGATTATGTCCTATATGCCACAAGGTGAAATAACCTTTCTACACCTACCCTGTCAAATCCCCTAAGAATCCTGTATCTTTCTATAAGTTTGCCTCTCTTTCTTATAAACTCCAATGAGTACAGCCCTAACTTAACCAACCGCTCCTCATCTGACAGTCTCCCCATTCCTAATGAAGCTTCTTTGGACTGCAGCCAATGTCAGTGTATCTTTTCCTAAGTAAGGGAGCCTTCAAACCATTTGATCACCTCCTTCACAAGTATAAACCCAGCTGAGTCCCAGCCTCAGGGACCAGCCCTGCCAAATGTATTCTTTATTTCAGGAATGTACTTTACAAACAGAAAAATGGGCTACTTGGGATAGGCTGAAGTGGGTTGGGCTCTCTATTTACATTCTTGGTGCAGTTGTACAAACACACGTCTACGTAGAATTTTTCACAACATTGAGATGTCTGAAAAGAATTTCGCAAACAACGACATGTTTCTGAAATGTAGTCACTCTTTCAATGTAGGGTGTTGCACAGCACAAAGCAATGTTCCACAAATGATAGAAAGAAGTGGCCAGATAATCGATTTCAGTTGTTTTGATTGAGATGTAAATATTGTCCAGGAAACCAAGGAGAAGTTGGGTAAAATAGTGCCATGGAACCTTATAGGAGAAAATAGTTCACTCTTAAATTGGCTGCTCCAACAGTGCAGCACTCTACAGTACTGGAGTGGTTACCTGTGATACAATGGTGTGGGACTTAACCCTTTTCGTACTACTCAGCACCACTAATTTCATTTAATCATCAGCAGCTGATCCTGGTCTTGATTCAACATTTGCATTGCTAGCAGCAAGGGCACATGAGGTGCAGTGGTAGTGCCCTTAGCTCTGAGCCAGAAGTCTCAGGTTCAAATCCCACCTTACTCCAGATGTGTTTAATATCAGGTTGATCAGAAAACTTCATTGGCTACAAAGTATTATGGAATGACCAGTCGTTGTGAAATGCAAGTCTTCCTTTTGTTTTGTTTTAGAAAGCATATAATATTCCAAAACTTGCTGATTCAAGAACATGTTGATTAAGTTAGAAGAAAACAAGGTGAACTTCTTTCTTCAAAAAACAGGAAACAGGAAACTATAGGCCAGTTAGCAATGTTAGAAGCTAGTATCAAAGAAATTTTAGGAAGCCATTAAAGTGTGTTGTGGACAAAGAAGATGCATTGTGTGTAAATTATCAAATAACATTTGTTAACCTGTCACATCAAAACTTATGGGAGAAATCAAAAGATCATGGTGTCGAAGGTAACATATTGCATGGATAGAAGATTGGTTGTCTAACATGAAGCGCAACATTGGTATAACTGGGCCTTTTTCAGGTCAGAAAGATGTAATGAGAGATGTGTCACAGGGACTGATACCAGGTCCTCACTGCATATGAATGACTTAGCTAAAAGGATAGTGTGGAGCTTTTGTGGCACAGTGGCAGTGCCCTAGTCTCTGAGCTCGCAGGCCGAGGTTCAAACCCTACCTGCTCCAGACGGATATAAACGCCAATTCTGAACATGTTGATTAAAAAGAATGTAACTGAAAGGACAAAAGGAATGTGCTGACAACACGAAGATAGATCGGAAAGTAAGTTGTGAAAAGGGCATAAGGACGTAAACTGGTTAAGCAAGTATGGAGTACAATATAGGTGAATCTGTTCCTTTCGACATTATCTCTAAGTGGTGAAAAACTCTCAAACTCTGGGATGTAGAAGGATCTGGGTGTCCTCATGTATGGATCACAAAAGGGTAGTATGTAGGTACAGCAAGTAATAGGAAAGTTAGTAGAATGTTACAGTTTAAAGGAGCAAGATTAGGCCATTCAGCCCCTCAAGTCTGCTCCACCATTTGACAGATCGTGGCTGATCTCATCTTGGCCTCAACTCCACTTTAGCCCTTTAACCAATAACTAATTTAAAAATCTATCTCCTCCATAAATTTATTATGTGTCCCCGTGCACACTACACTTGGGAGTAGTGAATTCACTAGTCACTCGTCATGGGGAGAACGGAGTACAAAAGCAGACAATGTACATTTTAGTTTTGAAAATCATCAGGCAGAGTAGATAGGGAGAAACTGTCCCTGCTTGTAAAAAAGACATGAACCAGAAGACACAGATTTCAAGTGTTTTGGAAAAGAAGCAAATCTGAGGTGAGAAAGAATTTTTTCACACAATGAGAAATTAGGGTCTGGAATGCACTGTCTGCAAATGTGGTACAGGTAAATTAAATTAAGAGGGCATTAGGTGTTCCCTCTTGCCCCTTTGTAAACTTCAAGTCTTTCCTTGGAGAAAGGTATGAAAGGATATGGGCCAAAGGCAGATAAATAGATTTAGGTCATGGATCAGCCAAAATCCTACGGGGAGGTGATGACCTTGTGGTATTATCGCTGGATTGTTAATCCAGACAATGTTCTGTGGACCTGGGTTTGAATCCTGCCATGTCAGATGTTGGAATTTGAATTAGATAAAAATAATCTGGAATTAAAAATCAACTAAGATCCTTTCGGAAAGAATTCTGCCATCCTTACCTGGTTTGGCCACACGTGACTCTAGGCCCACAGCAAGGTGATTCACTCTGAACTGCCCTCTGGGAAATTCCTTGATATTAGTTAGCACATCAAGAGATTAGTTAAGTAATTTGAAGAGGCCGTCGAACTGAAACGCTAATCCATTCTCTCTCTCTCTACAGATGCTGTCTGATATGCTCAGTATTACCAACACTTTCTGCTTTAATTCAAGCAAGTGCTTACAGGAAAATGTTAGATCTTCAGCAACACAGAAGTTAACCTTCACCATGAGACAGAGAGGTAGAGTTGCCTCCTGAAGTGGTACTTTATGAACACAGTTAATTCAATGTCGATACAAAGCCATTGTAAGCTCATCTCAGGAAAAGAAATGTGTGCAAAGATCACTTTTTGTTGCTCCAGCCAGTGCATTCCAAACTGGTCATTTCAACGACAGCACCTGCTTAAAATTCTTTTAAATGTGGCTGGTATGTTTTCTTCTGTTTGGGATGTAATTCTTCACGCTTAACCTCCACAGGTTAAAAAACACTGAATTGTGAAGGTCAAGTGTGCTATTTCTAGTGATATGCAATTTTTGTTAATGGTTCACTGTTGGTTACAAATTAGTATTTGTCATTGAGAAAATAACATTCTTATTGTTCGACAGTAAACCCGTGGAGCTCATTTTTAAAGAGCCTTAATGCATCTCACCAATGGCACAGCTGATAAGCCCATTACTTAATTACACTGATTCCACAACACCTATTTTCATTTAGTAACTTTAGCATAGTTCCAAAAAACCAATGCATTTCACTGAAGGTGAAACAGGTGAATAAAAACCTGGTCTAAGATGTAGGTTTTAAGAAGTTTCTTGGAAGGGCATAGAGGCAGAGTTTTAAGGAGGAAATCATTGAAATTAGGGTCTGTAGAGGTAGGCATTAATGACAAATTGATTCAAATCAGGAATGTGCAGGAGGCCAGAGTTGGAGGAATTTTGACTTCTTCAAAGGAAATAGCGCTGGATGGAATTACAGAGAGGCAGGCGGGTAGGCAGGTAGGCAGGTGGGCGGGTGGGCGGGTAGGCGGGTAGGCGGGTGGGCGGGAGCGAGGGGAGGTGGATTGATGGGATTTGAAATTAAGGCAAGAAACAGGAGCCAATGTAGGTTACCAGGCAGAGGACAGGGGTTAGATAACAATCAAGTGGCTTAAATATCTCAGTAACTGGTGAATGCTGTACACCTGAAATATCGATCCCTGCTTTTCCCCTTGTGTTGGTCCATCTTTTCTACAATCATATGAAAACAAAAAAATCTACAACTTTACTTTAAGTAAATGGCATTATCTTTAGGTTTGGAGGTGCCGGTGTTGGACTGGGGTGTACAAAGTTAAGAATTTCACAACACCAGGTTATAGTCCAACAGGTTTGATTGGAAGCACTAGCTTTCGGAATGCTGCACCTGATGAGGGAGCAGCACTGTGAAAGCTAGTGCTTCTAATTAAACCTGTTGGACTATAACCTGGTGTTGTGTGATTTTTAACATTATCTTTAGGAGCATTGATATACAAAAGGATCTTGGGGTCCAAGTCCATAAGCCTCTGAAAGTGGCAACACAAGTGGATAAGTTGGAAAGAAAGCATGTGACATCGGTCAGGGTATCGAGTGTAAAAATTGCAAAGTCATGCTACAGATGTATAAAACTTTACAGAGGCCACATTTGGAATATTGTATGCAGTTCTAGCCATCATATTATAGGAAAGATGTGGAGGCTTTGAAGAGGTTGCAAAAAAGGTAACCAAGGTATTGCCTGGACTGGAGTGCTATAAGGAGAGGTTGGACAAACTTGGATTGTTTTTGCTCCAGCACTGGAGGCTGAGGGGGGTGACCTGATAGAAATATATAAAATTATAAAAAGCATGGATGATGGATGGGGGAAGCAGTGGGGGGGCGGGGAAAGAGGTCAGTCAGAGACTTTGTCCCAGGGTGGAAATGTCAAATACTGAGGGGCATAGGGTTAAGATGAGAGGGGAAAAGTTTAAACAAGATGTGTGAGGAAAGATTGTTACACATAGGGTAGTAGGTGTCTGAAATGCATTGCCAGGGGAGGTGATAGAAGCAGGTACATTAGCAGCATTTAAGAGGCATTTAGGCAGACACATGAACAGGGAGGGAATAGAGGCAGATAGAATTAGTTGAGAATGGCACAACATGGTGGGCTGAAGGGCCTGCTCTTGTGCTGTACTGTTCTGCATTCTACATTCTATGTTCACTGGCACCTAAAAGGTTAACTTGTCAGTTCTGCCACTCAACTTTATTAACTGATTGTGAATTTATTTGACCTGAGTGTTTGTCGTGATTGATTTTTTTTCTGAGCTGTACTTTCCATTAGCTGATCATTTACTGTTTTTTTCCCAAGGTTGATATCAGCTCTGCTATGTTTTTTCTAGGCCTTCAGAAAGTGTTCCATAAAGATAAATTAATCTGTTAAGATCAAGGATTTTTCGACTTTTAACCAATAACATAGGTCAAAAAACTCTGACTCAGGAGTTGATCTACCTTTCATTGAATGTATCCAAACGGATAACTTTCAGAGGACAGACTGACAGCAAGAATCTCGACCATCTCTGGTACATATCGGGTGATTGCTGGCGTCCAAGGAGTGCTGGCAACGTGAGATCAACAGGCACGTCCTCAGATGGTTTGGGCTAATATATCTCTTGTTCACCGGGCTTGCTGTAGGCAGCAGGCTCAGTTGGCAACACTCTTACCTCCGAATCTTAAAAGTTATGGGTTCAATTCCCATTCCCAAGGATCTACGGAAAGTCTAGACTGATACTCCCAGTTCAACTGTAAGAGCTGATGTCTTTTGGACAAGGTGTAAAACTAAAGCCCTTTCTGATCTATCTCATGTGGATATAAGGGATTCCAATACATTTTCAAGGAGAGTTCAGACATTTGACAAGATGTTCTGGTCAATATTTGACCCTCATCCAAAACCTAAAACAGATCACCTAGCCAAAGTAACATTGCTCTTCAGGAAAGCATTTCACAAATTGGTTATGAGACACCTTGAGGTCATAAAAAAAAGGTGCCATATAAATGCAAATCCTCTATTCACAAGTTTCAGCAGGTTGGCTTAATATTACATCCCTCACTTGCTCATGTTTTAGTTTTTCAGCTTTAACCTTCCTCATGTGAGAATGTTTACACAAGTGAGTCATCTTCCATAACTGTGTGCTTCTGAGGTTGTGCATAGTGTAGGGGGGTCACTAAACAGCATAAGAGGAGATGAAGCCCTGTCTCATTTTCTCTAATCTAGTCTTGAGTGCTAATGCCATTTCTAGTGCCCTTGTTTCATTGTAATTTATTCAGTGCAATCAAAACAGTGCCCTTTTTGACTGCAGCCTGCCAAAAAAGATGACAACCTTTTGATCATGAGACCATGCTAGATCACTCCAGCACTCTGTCAGAGGTGCCAATCCCTGAGTGAGATGATAAAATGACAAGCCCACATACCTGTTTCTGTGGCTCAGAACAATATTCACAATCCCACGTCGATGTGAAGGAAAGCATCTGGGTGGCATGGTGGCTCAGTGGTTAGCACTGATGCCTCACAACGCCAGGGACCCAGATTTGATTCCAGCCTCGGGCAACTGTCTGTGAGAAGTTTGCACATTCTCCCTGCATCTGCGTGGGTTTCGTCTGGGTACTCTGGTTTCCTCCCACAGTCCAACGATGTGCAGGTTAGGTTATGCTAAAATTGCCAATGTGTTCAAGGATGTATAGATTAGATGCATTAAGTCAGGGGCAAGTATAGAGTAGAGTAATGGAGTAGGGAATGGGTCTGGGTGGGTTACTGTTTGGAGGGTCAGTGTGGACTTGTTGGGCTGAATGGCCTATTTCTATGCTATAGGGATTCTATGACTCCCCAATGCTTGTGTTTACGTGCCACCCCCAGGCAACATCATCTTTCATCCAGGGGCAGTTTATGGGATCTTTCTGTGTAGATACTGGCTTGAGTCTGCCCAATGAAGCAACAGTGTTTGCATTCAAAGTAAATTATTATGTAAGAAGAAATAGTGACACTTCTGAGAGATATTATACGATATCATTATATATCATACAATATCAGAGAAACCTACGACTGATTGTGTTTCTCATTGGGAACTTGGAGCTGGTGATAACAATGAGCACGCTCAAACAACCAAGGAGCTCGAGACACAATGATTTCCCAGTAACAACAATGTCAAATTTTAAGTGACATCTCAGCCTCATGAGACTATCATCAGTTGTTGTAAAAACCCATCTGGTTCACCAATGTCCTTGAAAGGAGGAAATCTGCCATCCTTACCTGTTCTGGCCTGCATGTGACTTCAGACCGATACAATGTGGTTGGCTCTAAACTACTCTCTGAAATGGCCGAGCCAGCCACTAAATGCAATGACAAGTAGGAATGTCCAATAAAGCTGGTCCGGCTCACACTGCACAAAAGGGTTTTTTTAAAACAAATCCTTTAAAACATCATCCAATGCCATTTTAGTGACTTTAGCTTCCACTTTGAAGGTCTTATATAAGACCTTCAAAATGTCAAAGTGCTTTATGAAAAGGTAAGCAGATGAACATTTGACAGTGAGGTGAAGGATGGGATATGGAGATATTGGTACAGTTTCCCAAAGAGGTACGCTTTGAAGAGTGTCTTACGGGCGGACAGCATGTTAGAAAGGCGAGACATCTGGGGGAAGGAATTCCAGAGATTAGGACCCAAGCAGCTGAAAGTGTGGCCCCAGATAGTAGGGGGATGGGAATAGGTGATGCACAATAGGTGAATTGTCCAATTCTAAATCCAAGGATGAACTTTCGAGCAACTCTCTTGACAGTCAATAGTGTTATGTGCAAACTCATAACGGAAGATTTAAAATAATGAACTGGGTATGGACTAGAATTTTAAGGGGCTAATGGTTTATCTTTGCCAATTAAGCAAGCCAGTTGCAGAAGGGTGACAGTAAAGGTATATTATTATTGACTTCCTTGCCCATGAGCTGTGAAATGGAAAATATCTTGCAGAGTTTTTGCCCCAGATTTCTGCCTGACCCCCAGGTGGATCGTTCCATTGACTTGAGCTGGGATTTCCTCATGTTCAAAAGTTTGCTGACCTCATTGCTGAAATTCATACACTGAGAAACGGCACTTTGTTGGGGGGTGGGGGGGGATGGTGGTGGTGCGGAGAGAGTATCGGAAGACGAATGGTCTAACTGTGAGTCCTGCGCCTTCAAAAGATAGAAAGGAGAAAATAGAGAGAGAGAGAGAGAGAGAGAGAGAGAGAGAGAGAGAGAGAGAGAGAGAGAGAGAGAGAGAGAGAGAGAGAAAAAAAATCACATTAATATTTGTTTTGGAGGTCAAAAGTAGATAAGAAAGTGTTTTTCATTAGCCAACTCCACCATCCCCAGACACAACAAGGCAAGTCTGTCTTTGGAAGGTCATGAACAACAGGTGCTCAGTATATTTGCCAACTCCATTTGGCTGCATTCCTGCAGGCTCCATCACATGACCTTCTGAATTAAATCACCTAAAATCCCAGCAATTGTCTTTTCTCCAGCTGCACGATCATCTTCCAACAGGAAAGGGAAGAAATAATTCTGCCCAATTGGATTAATCTTGACTTCTAACACCCACACTCCCTGGCCCCTTTCCTCAATATTTTTATAACTGATATAGAAGCATTCACAAAAGTGAGAACAAAGACTAATTTTCCTCAATGCTGAACAGAATTTTTTTTTTCTCTCTAGACCCTGGGGCAATCCTTGAGGGTTGGCAGTGCTAGTGCACAAGTGGAGAATGTGTTGAGCAGCACAGACCCCAGAAATTGTGAACTAGAATCCTGATATTTTCTAATATTCAAAACAGCAACAACAATAAAGCAAAGGTTTTTGGTCAGTATTCACCCTACCAAAGGTCCAACAGAATCCAACCAACAATCTCAAATACTCCACACCCACTCCTCAGGCCATATGAAACAGAGCCATAGACATATACAGCACAGAAACAGACCCTTCGGTCCAACTCGTCCATGCCAACTATATCCTAAATTAATCTAGGCCCATTTGCCAGCACTCGGCCCATATCCTTCTAAACCCTTCCCATTCATATACCCATCCAGATGCCTTTCAAATATTGTAATTGTACCAGCCTCCACCACTTCCTCCAGCTCATTCCATACACGTACCACCCTCTGCGTGAAAAAGTTGCCCCTTAGGTCTCTTTTATATCTTTCCCCTCTCACCCTAAACCTATGCCCTCTAGTTCTGGATTCCCTGACTCCAGAGAAAAAGACCTTGTCTATTTATCCTATCTATACCCCTCCTGATTTTCCTTTATTTCCCCTGGGATGCCCTCTGTTTTGCAGCCTCTCCCAGGAGTTCAGCAGGCTGTGGAAATGAAGTGCTGGGAAGGCTCAAGTCAGTGTACTCCCAATGGTTGTGAGGGTGCTGAATATTTTAAAAACTAACAAACTAAATATTCCTACATAACTGATCACCCAGAGATAATGTAAAGCAAGCAAAGAAATGTGTTTCCTAAACATTGGAATTTCTTTTAAGGCAATCATCCTGAGATAATATGTAACTGCGAAAGTAACTGCTTTGTTAATCTCCCATTATCTCAAAGTGAGCTTTCCTGCTCACACCTCGGCAAGATCATATCAAGACGTCTGTCATGTGAAAGTAATTCAAGTCACATAATGCTTTTTCTCCCTTTTGTTCACAAGGATCCTGTCTGATTTAAGGCAATACAATATAACTATTGTTGGTCTTTTCAGTATGAGAGAAAGACATTTTAAGGGCAATTTTAAGGTGTTTTAAAATTAAGAAGCAACAGAAGAGATAAAAACAACCCATGATTGTAGAGATACAGGTCCAATGTTACTTACGGGAAATCTCTGTCGGAGAGTTATGCAATGGTACTGCAGTACTTCTTAAACTAATGCTTGAAGTGGAGCCTTTGAGGCTAGATCAGATAGGAGGGTGAAGACTACAGGAATAAAATGATATAGTACTATTGTTTGCCTGAAGGGTAAAGTTAACAAAAGCTGGCTGGACAGTATTGAGTGAGTCCAGCCAGCTTTTGTTAGCTTTATCCTTCAGACAAACAATAGTACTATATCATTTCATTCCTGTAGTCTTCACCCTCCTATGTCATTCCATATTATCTTGATCTGTTTAACAAGTGACTGAACTTTACACAATGTTTTCTATCATAATTGTTACTCTTTCAGGGAGCGACCTTACCCAATGCTTCAACATTGCCCAATCCATGTGGAGGTGGAGTTGACTCCATGAGTGTATTTTTGCACTTAATAGTTGATCTGTTATCTCTTTCATCTCAAACAACAAACCTGTATTTGTTATTTATTATCTGTTCGAGGGATTTAAGCATTGCCTGCCTGGCACAGCATTTATTACCCGTCCCTAGTTGTCCTTGAGAAGGTGGTGGTTAGCTGCCTTCTTGAACTACTACAAGCAGAGAGCTGTACAGCACAGAAACAGACTCTTCAGTCCAACTCATCTGTGCCGACCAGATATCCCAAATTAATCTAGTCCCATTTGCCAACACTTAGCCTGTATTCCTCTAAATCCCTCCTATTCATATACCCATCTTGATGCTTTTTAAATGTTGCAATTGTTTCAAACTCCACCACTTCCTCTGGCATCTCATTCCATACATGCACCACCCTCTGTGTGAAAAAGTTATCCCTCAGGCTCCTTTTACATCTTTACCCTTTCACCTTAAACCTAGGCCCTCGAGGTTTGGACTCCCCCACCAAGCTATTAACAATATTCAGGCTCCTCCATGATTTATAAATCTCTGTAGGGTTACCTCTCAGCCTCTGATGCTCCAGGCCCAGCCTATTCAGCCTCTCCCTGTAGCACAACCCGTCCAATCTTGCATTCTTGTAAATCTTTTCTGAATCCTTTCAAATTTAACATCTTTCCTATAGCAGGGAGACCAGAATTGAACACAGTGGCCTAACAAAGTCCAATACAGCTCCAACATGACATCCCAACTCCTATAGTCAATGCACTAACCAGTGAAGGCAAGCATACCAAATGCCTTCTTCACCAGCCTGTTTACCTGTGACTCCACTTGCAAGAACTATGCACCTGCACACCTAGGTCCCTTTGCTCAGCAACACTCCCCAGGACCCTACTGTTAGGTGTATAAATCCTGCCCTGATTTGCCTTTCTAAAATGCAGACCTTCACATTTATTTAAATTAAACTATATGTGCAACTCCTCGGCCCATCTGATTAAGGTCCTGTTGAATTCTGAGATAACCTTCTTCACTCTCTACCACACCTCCAATTTTGATGTCATCTGCAAACCTATTAACCATGCCTCCTTTATTCACATCCAAATCATTTATATAAATGATGAAAAGCACTGGACCCAGCACCGATCCTCGAGACACACCACCTCCTCTTCTGTAATATGACACAACAATTTATTTCTCCAAGTTCTCTTGCATTCATCTCCTTCTCCATAGTCCATGTGCTCTAGGTAGATCCACAACACCCTTAGAGAGGGAATTCCAAGAGTTGACCCAGTGACAATGGGGATATTGGATCAAGACGGGTTGGTGTGTGGATTGGAGGAGAACTTGCAATTTGTGGTACTCCCATGCATCTACAGCCCTGTCCTTCTAAATCAATGCTTCCCAAACCTTTTCCTGCTGTTATCTCATTTCACATCTTGAAATTAATCATAACCCCTCAGTGAGAACTCTCTGAGTTGTGGTGGTTGAGGCTTAGACAGTAGGGGCCTGGTGGTAAAGGCATACAGCTATTACACCTCAGTTGAAACTCTATAGTAGCTACTATCGCTTGACAACTCATAATGCCAAAATGTCAGCTCATGATCCTGCCCTGGGTCCCAACCTCCATTTGGGAAGCATTGTGCCAGGTTGTAGTTGTCTGGTGGTGAGTTGCTGCAGTGCATCTTGTAGATGGTACACAGTGTTGCTACTGCACATCAGTGTTGGAGGGAGTGGATGCTGATGGTGGTAAATGGCGTGCCCATCAAGCAGGATCCTAGTTATGCTGCTTGCAAAATGTTCCATGCACTTCACAGGAGCATATTCGATCAAAGTTTGACACTGTATCACAACTGGACTGACAGCCAAGAACCTGCTGAGAGAGAAAGATTTCGTGGAGCATTTAAGGATGAGAGCGAGGGAGTAGCAGCAAGATAGAGAAGTTTAGGGAAGGAATTCCAGAGCTTTGGACCAAAGCAGCTGAAAGCACAATCACCAGTGATGGAGTGATTAACATCAATTCTAACTCCCTCAACCGAGTTAATTAAAGCAGAATGTTTCTAATGCTACAGTAAAGATACAAAAAGATTAAAAATGTACAATATTTAGGGTGGAGTGAGAGAACATTTTCATACACACAGAAGTATGAGGTTGTGGAACACACTGGTGGTGATAGTGACTGAAGCAAGGACCATGTCAACATTGAAAGGTAGGTTGAATAGGTATTTGAAGATAAACTGAGATAAGGATGTAGCAATAGGACAATAAGCTTGACAGTGGATGATAACAGCAACACGGATCTTTTCTGCTGTGATTATTAGCTATTTTTCTGAATAAATACTGTAATAGTTAGTCTCTGATTTGCTCACTATACAATAATTTCTGTTGGGACAACGTTCTCCTGATGCGCTAACCAAAGTAATCCTCTCCTTCCAGTAAGATTATCGGCTTAAAGAAAACTGCATTTTGTCCTTGACACATCTTAGTCAAACCTTTGTTTGCAAATCAGTAAAGAAATAGTAAAAAGATCTTGCATTTATATGACACTTTTCAATCCTTTAGGCTATCCCAAAACATTTGTACACTTACCTTTTGAAGTGTAGTCACTGTTGTTCATGTCGAAACCTAGCAGCCAAATTGCACACAATAAGTAACATGCTAAGGACTGAATAATCTGTCACATTGGTCAAGAGCTAAGTATCTACCAGGATGCTGCAGGGAAACCCCATAGTGTTTTTTCCAATAGAGACATGGGATATTTTAGTAAGTCCAAATGGGTATGTAAGGCCCTCTGTTTAATGACCCAACCAAAGAAAGTGCCTCTGACAGTGTAGCATTCCCTCAGTATCCCTGCAAGGGAGATTGCGGACACAACACTGCTCACTCAGCCCCTGTGGAGGGAACCATTTCAGATCTGAACCCTTTGTCAGGTACCAGGTTTCATGAATCAGAGGTGGAATCAGCTAACACAATAGGAGACGATTCTTATCTATGCCAGGTCTTCGAAAGTGCTATCCATTAAACCTACACCCCCCTTTGCTTTGTACCCCCTCCCCCAATAGACTTGTGCATCTTTCCTTATTGAAGTTCATATGTCAAATTTCCTTTCAAACAATGTGACAAAATCTGTTTCCACTGCTCTCTTAGGCAGCACGTTCCAAATTAAAATGGTTTCTTTTCCATCATCTTCCATTTCCCTTACAGATTTGTCTCAGCTTTCTCTTGGTCCCTGTTTACCGTGATGTGGAGTTGCCGTGCCGGTCTGGGGTGGGCAAAGTTAAAAATCACACAACACCAGATTATAGTCCAACGGGTCTAATTGGAAGCACTAGCTTTCGGAGCGCAGCTCCTTCATCAGGTGGTTATAGACAGCACAGACACCCACAACCACCTGATGAAGGAGCAGCACTCCGAAAGCTAGTGCTTCCAATTAGACCCGTTGGACTATAATCTGGTGTTGTGTGATTTTTAAACTCTGTTTACTGTGTTATGCAAGTTTATATCAAACAGCCAGACTTGGATCCTCCGCGCCTTTTGTCTGACAACTTTCCATCACCCTATGTCAAATTCTGAATAATCTCAGGTAATAGCAGAATCCTATTATCTCTCCCTTGTGGTCCTCGTTTTCAGGGGGAAGAGGCATTTTTATGCACTAAATGATTCCCTACCAGAATGATGTAGGCTTATGCCATATTTTACAGAAACATGCCATTTAAATCAACATGTCTATGTTAGTGTTTCTACGCTGGTGTTTAAACTCCACACTACCTTCTATCCATCCTTCAACAACTAATCCCATCAACAACCTCTCCGATTCTGTCCTCCTCATGTGTTTAACTAGTTCCACCAGGACTGGCAGCAAGCTGATTCACCCAACCCTTTGCACAGGGATATCTGGTCAGCATGGACGGGTTGGACCGAAGGGTCTGTTTCAATGCTGCACTTCTCTATGACGATGACACCTTCAATGAAGCCTCAGACTTTGCATTAAACTGAACTTACCAACTGCAGAATTGAGGAGTCTTTGCGATGTACTTTAAAATGCAGATAAAAAAGGAGAACATTTCTGAGGAAGGATCACCGGACCTGAAGCATTAACTCTGATTTCTCTCCACAGATGCTGCCAGACCTGCTGAGCTTTTCCAGCAATTTCTGTTTTCGTTTCCGATTTCCCACATCCGCAGTTCTTTCGGTTTTTAAAAAGGGAACATCCCACTTTGTGATCATTCTGCCAAAGGAATGTTTGTTTAAAGGTAATGGTAATTTGGGGAATCTTGATTATTTTTACCATCACTAAGGTCCAGAGAAGCACAAAGTCTGTGTTGAAGACCTTGGACTTTCTCGATCAGTACATGCTCAGTGCCAGCACTGGCACTTTCAACTCCTGAATCATAAGGTTGAGGGTTCAACTTCCACTCCAAACACTTGAGTACTTTAGGGGAGGTGATGGCCATGTGGTATTATTGCTGGACTGTTATTCCAGATATCAAGGGACTTGGGCTTGAATGCTTAAAGTTTGAATCCCTCCATGGTAGATTCAATAAAAATCTGAAATTAACATTCAAATGACGACCATTGTTGATTGCCAGGAATAAACCCATCTGGTTCACTAATGCTCTTTAGCGAAGGAAATCTGTCATCCTTGTCTGGCCTACAAGTGACTCCAGACCCATAGCAATATGGTTGACTCTTAACTGCCCTCTGAGCAATTAGGGATGGGCAATAAATGCTGCCTTAGCCAGCAACGCCCTCATCCTGTGAATGAATGAATAAATAAATAATAAAAATAATAGAATGTCAACTGATGCATCAGTATATCCTATTGAGGAAGTGCAAAATAAGGTGGTCAAAACAATCAAAAGGGAGCACGGTTCACCTTCCAAATCCCTGACCTCTCCCATCTAGAAGAACAGGTGCAGTAAGTGCATAGGAGCATCACCACCAACAAATTCCCTTTTACACAGTACCCAACTTAGAATTTATCACCATTCCTTTCTCACTGGTGGATCAAATCCTGGCTCCTTCCCTATTTGCAGGGCAGGGAGTTTGAAGCTGCTGTTGAAGTAATGCACCAAAGCAGCTTCAGTGTTACAAATGGTACACACTCAGAGTTAAGAAGATGCTACCTTGGTACAGGAAACAGTAAATTTAGGACACACCTGAGACTTCTCAAAAGCACTTGGGGTTGGGCAGGAAATGTTGGCCCAACCAGTGAGGTCCATATTCCATATATGAATTTTTCTTTGAAAATCAGCATATTATGTTTCTTCAAATGCAGAGGAATTAATGAACAATCAATGGATTCCTGGGTATATAAGGGGAACCACAATTCCAGACATCATTTAAGAGACTATTTGATATTTGCATGAGTGGATTTTACAATCTTTTGGACTGATAAACTCAGCTTTTCTCATCTTTAATTATTTTCAGAACACTAGGCCCAGCAACGTATCATCTTCAACCCCTTACTGTTGATAAGAGGACTGCTTGAGGAGGGACACTATGCAGATCTATTCAGTGCTGGAAGGAGATGAGATGTCAAATCCTGCTTTCATTGGCATTAGGACACCAGAAACAGAATTTGAAAAAAAGGGACACCAATTTAGCCCAGTTTACCTCAGATTATCTGGAAGGGGAAATTTCTCAAACATTTGAACAATGGAAGCTGACTGTTTCATGCTGCTATTATGCAGGTTGTTCTGCTATTATACATGTTTTGTCAATGTGAATTCACTGCAATGAGATTGACGAATTGGGAATGCTGTTTCTAAAGTGCGAACTTTTAAAAGTTGTGATAACAAATATACCTGTTGGAGTATAATCTGGTGTCATGTGACTTCTGACTATGTAGACAAAAGGAATTTATACATACATCGCACCCTTTTCGTGGACAAAACAAGATCATGGAAACAAGATTCCTGATGAAGATCTTAAGCTTGAAACGTCGATTCTCCTGCTCCTCGGATGCTACCTGACCTGCTGCGCTTTTCCAGCACCACTCTCTCGACTCTGATCTCCAGCATCTGCAGTCCTCATTTTCTCTCAAGATCACGGAAACTGCCGATCTTTGCTGCGTTCCCATGGTAACACCCTGATCAATCAGAGTCAACCTACTTAAGGTCAGAGGATTAAGATTGACAGTTTCTGTTGTCATCTCCATGCTCGTGATGGCTCAACCAATCAGTGCCCTCTTCTCACTCTCTATAAAAGGGTAAAAACCAAAAGAACTGTAGATGCTGTAAATCAGAAACAAGACGGAAATTGCTGGAAAAGCTCAGCAGGTCTGGCAGTAACTTTGATTTGTCTTCACAGCTAATGTTTTGGGTCCTCAATTCTGAGGAAGGCTCACCAGACCCAAAGCGTTAACCTTGATTTCTCTATAAAAGGGTGCCCCTATTTTCATGTCTACAGCGTGCATCCTAATTCTAACTAGTGTAGCGTGATAAGCTTTGATATTTTGCCTCCTTTTAAAGTTCTAAACTACTAAGTAATTATCTGCATATTGCTTTAAAGTTACAGCTAATCTAAGTACCAATTTAATCAGCTTCTACTTTTGATTACAAAAAGCTCTGAAAGCAGAATTAGTAAAACTCCAGGAAAAGATTCTTGCATGTTTCCCTAATGCATTGTATCTCTATGGAATGAGCATTCATTGAAACTGGTAATGACATGCCAATTAGTTGGACAAATATCAAATTGTGACTAAGCAGTTGAGGTGAATACAGGTGGAGATGATCAAATGTAATGTAGCGTTGTTGCTTCACTTGTAGGGATAGTATCTATGGAATGCAGCTAGTCAGGGTTGATGCAATGTTACACCAAATATTCAGGAATTTTAAAACCTGTAAGAGCCAAGTAAAATTCAAAGAATGTCTCTTCGTCGTAATATTCCTTGCACTTACCCACCATCGATATTATACATGTGGAGAATTAGAAGATGTCCCTTGGAGTGAAAGATTTCTCTAGTGTAGTGGATCCATTTCTTCCATTTTCCTCTATTTCCACCACTGCCGCTGGGTAACATGAGTCTGTTTTTAAATCTGCACATTCCTAGATAATAGCTGAAAATGTGTTGCTGGAAAAGCGCAGCAGGTCAGGCAGCATCCAAGGAGCAGGAGAATCGGCATTTCGGGCATGAGCCCTTCTTCCTGAAACGTCGATTCTCCTGCTCCTTGGATGCTGCCTGACCTGCTGCGCTTTTCCAACAACACATTTTCAGCTCTGATCTCCAGCATCTGCGGTCCTCACTTATTCCTAGATAATAGGCTTGGTCTCTGATTTTGGTGACTTTGTAGCTGAAATTGCCATAAAGGGACATGTACCACATTAAACACACAATGACAACTGCCATAAGAGATTTAAAAAAATTATTTACTGGGACTGCTCGAGGTTGTATGAGAATATAGTCAGGGCATGATGCAACTTGATGTGTAGTCACACAGATATTCATTTCTGCAATTATAGGAAATATATGGAGTTTGGTATCTAGACTGCTCTGTATTCGGGTAATTGGATGTCAAGAATTTGTTGAAGCCGTGGAGATGCTGGTTTCATGTCACAGTCTTTGTATTTTGTGACGATATTTTGGTGAAGCAACAGGAATCCAAATATTTGTTGACTCCAGTTCAATCAATTCACTTCCCACTCTTCTCTGTCATATTCTCTCTCCCAGCCAAGCCTGGACAGCTCCACCTATCCATTGCTGCCTCTATCCAAAGTCCTCTCGGGGCGGACTTGATTTGGAAACTGGTTCCAGATGCCAACCTGTTATAGAAGCTGGGAAATAAGTTTGGTTTGTTCCTCATTTTTCACTGGCAAGTGGATGCTATTTCAGTTGTAGCCCTTTAATTGATTTGCTTTCTCGGCCATCTTAAAGGGTAGTCAGGAGCCACCAACATAGCATCTACCCAGACAGAACTCCAAAGCTTAGAGCCAGGATAGCTGAAGGCACAGCCACAACGTTTGAGCGAGGGATGTGGGGCATGCAAAAGAGGCCACAGCTGGACAACCACAGAGCTCTGGAGGTGTTTTGGGGTCGGAGGAGGTTACAGACCTAGAAGGGGAAGGATTTGAACCTAAGGGTTACATTTTAAAAATGAAGGCATTAATGGACAGGTGGCAAGGTTTAGTGAGGTAAAAACAATGACTGCAGATGCTGGAAACCAGATTCTGGATTAGTGGTGCTGGAAGAGCACAGCAGTTCAGACAGCATTCGAGGAGCTTCGAAATCGACATTTCGGGCAAAAGCCCTTCATCAGGAATAAAGGCAGTGAGCCTGAAGCGTGGAGAGATAAGCTAGAGGAGGGTGGGGGTGGGGAGAGAGTAGGCAAAGTTTCGAGGCAAGGCTTAAATGAGTAGAGGAGTGATGAGCGAATATGTACTTCCCATGAATCTAATTACAGGCAGCAGAGATCCAGATAATTTCAATTTCTGGAGGACTGAGATCTCCATTCTATTACCCACAGGAGTTGAAGTCAGTCGAAGCACTGGTATGAACTCTAGGGGCTGAATGGCTTCCTGATGTGCGCTAATGAGTGTACAACTCTGAAACCAATTCAGAATAAAAGTCAGCTGATTTAGCCCTGACCTTACATCAGAACAATTTGAAGCTGTTTGGTTTAATTTAACCTCATACAATGCTAATTAAGCCATCAGGGCAAGTTAGCCACACCTTCTACTCCTGTTTTCTATATCATTTGAACCACAAAGTACGTGACACAAGGTTTCAAGCAGCTATGTCATTACAGTAACAAAGAACTTATATTTTAACTTCACAAATAGAATCAACGCTGGAACGTTTCCAAATTAGGTGCTGATTGAAAGTTAATAAATGTTTGTTGACAAATTTATTAGCAAATAAGATATTGGTCGATACTCAAACTGTATCCACTCCCAAGTAATTGAACGCTGAAAAGAATGCTTTATAATATTTAATAATTATTTCACTTTATCAGCTGTGACTCAGTTGGTAGCACTGTTGCTTTTGAATCTTAAGTTTCGAGTTCAAAACTTTCTCTAGGGCTCAAGCATAAAATCAAACAAGATTGACGTGCCAGTGCAATACTGAGGGAGCACTGCAATGTTGGAAAGTGCTGTCTTTTGGATGAGGAGTTCACCTGAGGTCCCTACTACATGCTCATATTAGATGGGAAATAACCAGTGACATTGTTTTCTTGTAGAACAGGGGAGTTATTCTCAGAATCCTGGTCAATATCTATCCATCGATCAACGACACACAAACATAAAGCAGATTACCTGATCCTCTTCACATTGCTAACCATATCAACCAAAAAGAGTTTTGATTCCCAAGAAGAACAGTGCTTGAACTGAAGAATTGTATAAACCATTCTCTGTGAATGCTTCGATCTGAATCTTCTACTCTTGGGGTGCTCATTGATGAGGGACCCAAGCCAAAGGAGCTGGATTGCAAGGGGTTACCAAACGCTCTGGGTGAACGAGATAAATTCTAAGGAGGAGAGAGAGTCAGTGAGGTCAGAGAGGTCTACAACTTGTGTTTAAACATGGGGGACTATCATAAGGTGGCATGGGGGTAATCCAACAACAAACAATACTATGTTAAAATGGTTATGGAACACTTAGGCAGAGAGTTTGGTCTTGCTGAATGCGCAAACAGGGGTAAAGGGATGGAGAGCAGAGAAGTTTCTGGACGGAATTACAAAGCTTAGGCTCGGACCCCTGAAAGCAAAGCTGCCATTGGTTGAGTGAAGGAAATGGGGCATACAAAAGAGGCGAAAGCTAACTAAACGTAAAGCCATCACTCTGGGAGAGATTCAACTGGCAGTGGGTTTAACTTGAGGATCACCACATGTCAGGCAATGGGCAATGTTGAGAAGGTGGGACCTTCCTGGTGACCTCAGCCAGTGCTGGATTTGAAACCAGGCTATTCACATCAGATTGCAAACAAGCAGTCCAGCCAACTGAGCTAACCAACAATCATAACATTCTTGGTGTGTTTTAGGGGTATGGATTTTATTCTGTGATACTCTCAAACAAAAGCAAAATTTGTTAGTTTACTTGACTATAAGCGACAAGAAATGTCCTTTTTAAAAATTCTTGCATGCAATATGGGCATCACTGGCAAGGCTGGTATTTATTGCCCTGAACTGATTGGTTCTGTAGGTGAGTCTGGAGTCATATGTAGTCCAGACCAGGCGAGAATGGCAGATTTCCTTCCCGAAAGGACATTCCTGAATCAATGGGTGTTTATGACAATGGTTATTAGTGGACCAGCTTTTTAATTTCAATTTTACTGAATTCACCTCTGGTGAGGTTGGAATCCACATCACAGAACATTAGCTTGGAACCCTGGATTTCTTGTCCATTGACATTAACACCAATGCCTTGTCTATGTGGAGTGGGTGTGCGCATGGTGATGTTTGTGATGATGAGGCCTGTGCAGAAGGAAATAAAGTCAGTGAGAATGTTGGCTACCATTATGCTACTGCCTCCACATCTGAAAGAAATTAGCACATTGCCTGAATCAGATTAGACATCAAGCAACGTGTCAAGTTTTAGTCACAATGCCAACAGGAATCATTCAATCCAATGATGATAGTGCAGTGAAAAACCACGAGACTAATCCCTGGCATCAAAGGACTGTAATGAGGACAGCATGGGAGAAACATGGGGGTTGAAATTTAGATACCTCACATACACACTAGAAAACACAGCTAACTAATAGGCTATTCTGAGGCTATTCCACCAGCCAAGCATCTGAGAATGACAGTCTTGTCCTGGCTGCTTCTTCCCGGTATTCCATTGCTTCTTAATCAGCTTTCCCTGAGGCCAGGAGCTGTTAACTGAACTGTGATTAATTTTGTCTTAATTTCTCTTTTATTATTATGCATGACTTCAGTCATTAACACAGGCGCCATAGTAGGGTGGCATATAAAACTTTTCACTGTGTACAAGTACACGTGACAATTTATTTCTATTCTATTCTAAATGTGACGTGGAGGTGACGGCGTTGGACAGGGGTGGACAAGGTCAGAAGTCACATGACATCAGGTTATAGACCAACAGGTTTATTTGAAATCACAAGCATTTAGAGTGCCGCTCCTTCATCAGCTGAAGTCCCTTTTATCTATACAACCTTACTTTTAATGAGGTATCTTTCAGTTGTCCAAACTCAGTGGATTCCACCAAACAGCTTCGTGCCCATCTCACTCTGAGAGTCTTCCTCCCCGGTGACATCCCATGTTGAACCAATACTTTTCACAGTCAGAAGTCACGTGACACCAGGTTATAGTCAAGATTGGAGTGGTGCTGGAAATGCACAGCAGGTCAGGCAGCATCCGAGGAGCAAGAAAATCGACATTTCAGGCAGAAGCCCTTCATCAGGAAACCAGGTTCCTGGTTGACACCAGGTTATTGACACCAGGTTATAGTCTAACAGATTTATTTGAAATCACGAGCTTTTGGAGCCCTGCCCCTTCGTCAGGTGAAGTCTCGAAGCTCCAGCAGTTGTGCACTGCACCTGACGTAGGAGCAGTGCTCTGAAAGCTTGTGATTTCAAATAAACCTGTTGGTCTATAACTTGGTGTCGTGTGACTTGTGACCTTATTCTAGATGTGGAATACATTCTTTCAGCTCCTGATCTACAGCCAAAATTGGCATGAGTTTCTTTTTCTTATTTATATTTAAATTCACTTTGGAATCTGAAGTTGAGTAATGCCATATATACTGTAAGCAAATTCCTTGACAAGGTTATGTTTGTACACTGAAAGGAGGGAGCAGTTCGCCTCCGACTTTTTATGCTAATTATCAAAATTGCTGCAATTGCATGAAGGTATTTTCTCTGTGTAATCAGCTAATCATTAAACAGAAAACCTTTGTTCCAGTAAAAGGTTCGTGCAGTCTGCACCCACACCTGACACCACCTCCTGTATATCAACAACTATCATTGATTGCTCTGAAAATCCAACCGATTCACTAATGTCCTTCAGGGAAGGAAATAGAATTGTACAGCACAGAAGCAGACCCTTCAGTCCAACTCGCAGAAAGTGAGGGCTGCAGATGCTGCATAGTCAGAGTCGAAAAGTATAACGCTGGAAAAGCACGGCAGGTCAGGACAGACGATCTCGGGACTGCAAACCCAACAGTTCAAAGTGGAGAATATTTTTTCTTCTCCATGAAGAAGTACCTCCTGAAAAGAGTGTGATCAACATGCACACACTCAAACCATCTAGAGCAAAGGACAGTGCACAAGAAAAGTAAACAATGTGCCTGTGCATTTTTAATGATAATTGGTATTTGCAGGATTCGCTCAGGGCTAGATCACGGGATATTGTCTTGTCATTACCAAAAGGAGGTGGCCCCAGCTAGTGGGTAGTTAGTATGAGATTGTTTCCCTTTGCTTTGCATACAGTCAGGAGTTTCCCTTCCCCCGCCTGTGCCAGTTAGCTCTGCTCTGCCCGCTTGGCATCAGCTGTAGCACAACATTGATAGCACTTTGGCCTCAGAGTCATGGGCTCAAGACCAACTCCAGAGCCACAGAATCAAGGCTGACACTCCCTGATTAAAGGAGAATGTGAGGACTGCAGATGCTGGAGATCGTAGTCGAGAGAGCGTGGTGCTGGAAAAGCACAGCAGGTCAGGCAGCATCTGAGGAGCAGGAGAATCGACGTTTCGGGCATAAGTCCTCCATTGGGAATTCCTTCAGGGAGCACAGCAAATCTGATGGCATTCCCTCAGGAGGAGTTCCCCTGGTGCCCTGGCCAATATTTACACTGCAACTAGCCCATGTTGCAAAGGTAATGTGTGCTTGTAGTGCACTTTGGGATGTTTTGAAGCGATGGAAGGTGCTGTATAAGTGCAATTCCTTCTTTGTTGCCCCAGCAGCTTCTCAGGGAGGGAGGGGCAAACCTAGAACAAGCTGGGGTCTGTCCAGCCCTGCCTCACATCACTCAGAGCTTTTCATTCAAATGCATTTTTGTCCCCAAACAAGTGTCACTGAAACCTGGCCTTGCCAATTCTGCTGTTGAGGCAATGTGCTCTGGAGTTCACAGCATGTATATTATTGTGGCCTAGAGTCATTGAAACATACAGTACAGAAGAGGTCTTTTGGTCCATCCAGTTTGTACCAGAAAAAAACCCTAATACCAACATTAATACCATTTTCCTCTACTAGGCCCACAGCCTTGAATGTTATGACATTACAAGCATTCACCCAAATACTACTTTTTAATTCATTCACAGGATGAGGGCATCACTGGCTAGGCAGCATTTATTGCCCATTTCGAATTCTCCAGATGGCACTTCAGAGTCAACCTCATTGCTGTGGGTCTCACATCACATGTAGGCCAGACCAGGTAAGGATGGCAGTTTCCATCCCTAAAGGGCAATGGATTCTTGCTCAAGATTAGATTAATTCCCAGATTTCTACTGAATTTAAATTCCATCATCTGTCACAGCAGGATTCAAACCAGCATTCTCAGAACATTACCTGGGTCTCTGGAATAACAATCCAGCGACAACAACACTACTCGGCCATCACCTCCCTATATTTAAAGATTGAGGTTTTCCGTTTCAACTACCCTTCTTGGCAATGCATTCCAGATTTCCACCACCCCCTCGGTGAAAAAGGTTCTTAATCCGATCTCCTATAAACCTGCTGCCTTTCATCGTAACAGCTGACCATCCACTGCTCATCTGGTGGCTCTTTTGTCGAGAGCCCCTGAAGGGCTTATGCCTGAAACGTCGATTCTCCTGCTCCTGGGATGCTGCCTGACCTGCTGTGCTTTTCCAGCAGCACACTCTCGACTCTGATTTCCAGCATCTGCAGTCCTCCATTTCTCCTCATTTGGTAAAGACTCTGCCAAACATAGTACTCAACCACATGAAGAATGACTTGTGTTCATAAGATGCTTTTCATGACCTGAAGTATGGTAAGAATTTCTATTGACAACAACAACTTGCAGCAAAAGCAGAAACTGCGAGAGAAACTCAGCAGATCTGGCAGCATCTGTGGAGAGAAAGCAGAGTTAATGTTTCAAGTCATAGAGTCATACAACACAGAAACAGAACCTGTGGCCCAACTCATCCACAACCAAGTTTCCTGAGCTGAACTTTTACAGTTTGCCTACGTTTAGCCCAAGTCGCTCTAAACCTTTCCTATCCATGTACCTGTCCAAATCTCTTTTAAAATGCTGTAATTATGCTCGCCTCCACCACTTCCTCTGGCAGCTCATTCCATGCACACACCACCCTGTGTGTGAAAAAGCTGCCCCTCAGGTCCCTTTTAAATCTTTTCCCTCTCACCTTAAACCTATGCCCTGTAGTTTTGGGCACCCCTAACCTGGAGAAACGACCTTGGCTGTTTACTTTATCTATGCCCCTCATGATTTTATAAATCTCTATAAGGGCACCCCACAGCTTCAAGGAAAAAAGTCTTAAACTACCCAGCCTCTACTTGTAACTCAAACCCTCCAGTCTCAGGTACATCCTTGTACATTTTTGTACTCCTTTCCAGTTTAATAACATCCTTCATGTATCTATAAACCGACTCTGGGAGGAATGGACTGAAGACCTTTACTGAAGAAATTCCAATACCCAGCCAAATGAGGAGATATTAGGATAGGTGAGGACACTTGGTGACATCACAAGTGGTCTTTAAGGAGATGAGAAAGATGGACAGGGTGCGACTAAGAGTTGAGTGTGTTGTGCTGGAAAAACACAGCCGGTCAGGCAGCATCTGAGGAGCAGAAGAATTGACAAAAGCCCTTCTTCAAGTGCAACTAAGAATCTAATTTCAGCAGCGTGCAGAGAAACATTATTTGGAGCAGGAATAATGAGGCTTAATAATCGTGAAGTGGCATGTTGGCACAGTAGTTAGCACTGCTGCCTCACAGCACCAGGGACCCGGGTTCGATTCCAGCCTCAGGCAACTGTCTATGTGGAGTTTGCACATTCTCCCTGTGTCTGCATGGGTTTCCTCTGAGTGCTCCTGTTTCCTCCCACAATCCAAAGATGTGCAGGTTGGGTGAATTGGCCATGCTAAATTGCCTATAGTGTTCAGGGACGTGTAGGTTAGTTGCATTAGTCAGGGGAAATATAGAATAATAGGGTAGGGGAATAGGTCTGGGTGAGTTACTTTTTGGGAGGGTCAATGTGAACTTGTTGGGCAGAAGGGCCTGTTTTCACAATGTTGGGATTCTATAATGTGAGTCTACAGTTACCTTTTTCAATGGTAGAGTCGCCTTGTGTTTATTGCTCCACAAAAGAAATTTTAAGTAACTGCAAAACAAGAAAGCATATCTCTGTGAATGTGTCCTTACTGGTAGGTCCAGTTCTACAGCTATTTTGTTGAATGGGCACAGAAATCCTGTTGCTACGAGTGACAAGAATGTAGGCTATTGAGACAAATCTGGCCTGACATTGAATCAAAATCTGATCCAGTGAGACATTTCAGTTGTTTATAACAATCTGAGTATGTTTTACATTTAGACTTCTGGCTGAATCCTTTCTTCCCAATTTCAGTCATAACCATTAAAGTGATCCCATCCAAGTTAGACATAACATATTTTCAATTCTAAACTTTCATTTCCCTTCCTTTCCTAAAAACATTCACTTTCTCCAGAAACCTTGTGTACTAGCAGATCTTCTTTCACAGCATCACAACTGCCTAGAAGGAGGCCATTTGGCCCTTTGTATATGCATCAGTTCTATCCCCCAGTGCCAATCTCCTGCTTTCTCCCCGCATCCTTCAATTCTATTTCTATCCAAATATTCATTGTCCTCTCCAATGTCTCAAATTGAATCTATTCCTATCATGTTCCCAGGTAGTGCATTCCAGACCCTAACTACTCGCTGTGTGAAACAGTCATTTCTTACAGCACCAGTACTTCTTTTGCACATCATTTTTGACCTATGTCTTGTTTGTTTTTTTCCTTTTACGACTGGGACCAGCTCTCCTTATCTACTCTAACCAGGCTGTTCATGGATTTTGAAAGCCTTTGTCAAACCTCCTCTTAGTCTTCTTCTCTGCAATGGGCACTTAAGGGACTTTTAGATAAGCATATGCAAGGATTGGAAGGATATTGTCCAAAGGCAGGCAGAAGGAATTAGTTTCATTTGGCATCATGTTCAGCACAACATCGTGAGCCGAAGGGCCCATTCCTATGCTGCACTGTTATAATGTTCTAAGGAGAACAGCCCCAATTTATTCAATCTATCCTCATAATCCCTTACAGTGGATGTTTCCTATGAGTGATCCCAGTGAGTAATTCCCCACTTTTCACCATTGGGTGAATTAGGATCAGGAGTGGGAAAGATTCTACAAAAACCTTCTATGATAAAGCCTTAATAAATGCTTTCCAAATCTATGAGTGTACTGGATAGAGCAGAGAGCGAGAAGCTGTACTCACTCAAAACATATCTCATTGGCCTGTCATAGAACATTCTGGATTTTAGTTTGAACCTGAAACAGACAGGATGGAATCGTTCAAAGAATCTGTTGCACAGAAAATGCCAACAAATCATGTATCCAAAGAACCATTTTTGACTATCTTCAACCCATCTATCCAAATATCCATCCAATAGCCTCTTGAATGCTTCCAAGTGAGCCTGCCTCCATCACTTTTCCAGACAGTACATTCTTTATCCGGAGATCCAAATACACCATGGGGCATCAAATGTCATGGAAAACCAGGGGACATAAGGACATGCTTATTAGATTCTAGCTTTATAACCGAGTAAATCATAAGTCAAAATGATATGTTTGATCATTACCATCCCCCATTCATTCACCCCCAAACCCCAACTGCCACCCCAACCAACAAAAGTACAGAACAACCTTCCACGATAAATACAGCATATATTCTTTGAATAAATGCCTGTTGTTTTTCTGTATGATTCCTGGGATGTGGATGCCACTGTATTGACACCTCTCCAATACACTTCTGCCCAAAGAGCAAACATCGGCCAACTATTGACCCTAAGGTGCATCACTGCCTTCCCCAAACCTGACTCAGACAGCAATGCCTGCAGGAGCCATTCAATGGTAACCACAACTCGAGTAACATGAATTTTTATCAATGATAGACATAACTTTGAATGTATTGCTGAAAACTCAGTCACACTGCAGTGTGACAGTCCTTGAGTTCAGGTAAGCAAACTAATCTCTATTGATCTCAAACATTGGACCCTTTAAGCACAATTTAGGGCTTGAGCTTGCACTCAAGGTCATAGAAGCAGGAAGAGGCTGTTCAGCCCCTCAAACCTATGCAATGAGATCATGATTAATTAATACCTTTGCCCCACTTTCCTGCTTTGTTCCTATCTATGATGCTAGCTGCTTGCATTATATATAGTGAAGGTGTCCTATTGTGCTTGGTTCAGCTGATAGCATTTGTATGTCAGGACATTGAGAACTCAAGTACCACTGAATTTAAGCATGTGGTCAAGGCTCTTATTTTTAATGCAATACTGAGAAAGCGCCATGTTGTCAGAGGTGCTTTGTATGGATTGTTATGAGACTGTAACGTACCCAGAGTCACCAGCTTGAGGCAAGGACACTCCAAGGCATATCATAGATTTTTAAAAATGTTATTTGAAGAAATGTTCTGCAGTGTCTAATAAAAATAGCTCATCCACACCAAAGTGAAGGGAGACATGGGACACGGCTGTTAGAGTCTGCTACAAATTTCCTGCTGGAATATGCCTGTGCAAAGGAAGTCTAGAGGAAGATGCAGTGATTACTGTCAAGGATCGTCCTGAGCCGCTCAATGATGCGAAACTCTGTGCTCCATGGCCTGGTCCCTGGATGTACATCGAGATAAATATTGATTGTGCCTGAAGGACCATCAAATCAGTGAAAGACACTCTTTGGTCTGCCCAAAACCTGTTGGTCTTCCAGAACAAGGAGGTGACCTCGACCGAGTGTTGCAGACTGGCATGTTCCAAAGTCTAGGACTACGTGCTGAGGGATGTGCTAAAGCTTGGAGCAGCTGCCGCCAAGGCACAGTCGGGGAAAGACCACGATCTGAGGACATTCTGCTGAAGTTAAATGGGGGTCCGTTCAGTTGTTGCCCCTCTTGGTGTCTCAAATGCATGTAAATATAGTCTTGTGAAAATTAGCGATGCCTTTGGTTTTGTTTGCTGGATTGATACAAATTCCAATGTTTGTTTGTTTGTTTGATACGCTACTGTACATCTGAACTGCATTTGTGACTAAGTTGTTTTATGAATAAAATATACTTTTGAAAAAACAATCTATTCTGATTGTAATCTTGGTAAAAACACAATATAACAAGGCCCCTTGCACCTGACAGGTGGGATTTAAAGACACCCAAGCAGTTTTTGGAGGGGGATTTTGCAATGTCCCAGTCACTACACTGATATTTCATTGCCACTCATTCAAGAGGAAAACAAGTTAGCTGGCAGTGCGTTTGTTGTTGGTTGGATCTTACTGTGCAGCAGGTGGGCAAGTTAAGGTCAGGATGTTGGGGGATAGTTCATGATCACTGAACAGGGAGCTACCTACACTGAAGGGAACATCAATGACCTAAACCTTGGGAAGGCTTTCAAATTGGGCGTGAAACCACAATCAGAGATAAAGATTTCAGGCCCAAATTCCTTATAGCATTTTTCAGCTGAAGCCAAGTTGCACTATCACAGGGCTAAGAAAACCCCATTATCCCACCACCATCCCCGCTCCCCCCACTCCTTGTTTCAGTTACCATGGTGATGACCCTGAAATTCAAGTGATATATCTTGTTGTGGAACTCTGATTTTTCACAGGGTCTTGCTGGTGAAGGAGAGAACAGATGGAATAATTTTGTTCAGCTTTGCCGTTCCTTTAGCTGCAGAATCATATTGAAAATTATGAGACAGCTACTGTTAACGTCTGAAAAACATGTGGCCCTGAAATAATAGCACAGAGGTGGTCTTCTAGCCTCAGGAACACTCTCAGTAAGATACAGTACTTTAAATACAGACTTGGAAACAGAGAGAAAAAAAAATATTCTGTTGGCAAACAGCGAGACAGATCAATATTAAACATCAAGACAACAAAACATAGCATCTGCCAACAATTAACCCGAAAGAAAGCACCGTATTCTCCTGCAACGACAAAGATACAAAGTGCAACAAGTTGGTCTCTTAGTAACAGACTCAGACTCCTGTTTAAATTCTGTTAAAAAAGGGAGAGACATACCTTACTGTCTTGAGCCGCGTCTAAGGTGCACCTACCTGTGATATTCACAAGTAGGTGTGTGCATGTGCCTCTGTGTGTCACACTGTTATACTGCACTTACTTCCTGATCTACCACCAACATTGCTGGGAGGGGAGGGGAAGGGGTGGAGAAAGGACACAGCGAAGAGGTGGAGTAGTACGACAAGAGGGTGTGTGGGGGAGCAGACATGGAAGGAGCAGTCACAGGAAATCCTTTAACTCAATTGTTGGTTAAAATCCTCTCGTTACCAAAGGTCTGGAAATAGGATTCGGCTTGGAGGCCCAGTGAAGTGTATGTAATAAGATTAATTATTATAACTTCAGTTTTGCCATTCTGCACAAATAAATGCAGAAAAGTAAGAGGTTAATAATTAAAATATTTCCCCGCAATGACCCAGATGCTGAATTTGCAACAGTCTACTCGATGTCCCTAAGTACAACACGTCAGAAACTAACAGCGGCCAAGTGCCTCAGGTGTGTAGAAAATGCCCTAAACTTTTCAGCCATTGTTTCTTCCTGTTTTAAATGAGGGAGGCCTCTGCTGGGATACAGCCTCACTGGGGGATTCCCTACTGGGATACAATGCCACAGGAGGATTCTCTGCTGAGAAACAGCTCCACTGGGGAATTCTGTGCTGGGATACAGCCTCACAGTGGGATTCTGTGCTGGGATACAGCCCCTCAGGAGCATTCCCTGCTGACAAACAGCTCCACAGGGGGATTCCCTGTTGGGATACAGCCCCTCAGGAGGATTCTGTGCTGAGAAACAGTCCACAGGGGGATTCCCTGCTGGGAAACAGCCCCAAAGGGGGTATTCTGTACTGTGATACAGCCCCATGGGGATTCCCTGCTGAGATATAACACTACAGTGAGATTCTGTGCTGGGATACAGCCCCATAGGGAAATTTCTGTGCTGGGATACAGCACCATGGGGGAATTATGTGCTGGGATACAACACCACAGGGGGATTCTGTCCTGCAATACACCCCGACATGAGGATTCCCTGCTGGGATACAGCACCACGGGGGAATTCCCTGTGGGGTACAGCCCCTCAGGAGGATTACCTGCTGGGATACAGCCCCACAGGGGCCTTACCTGTTGGGATACAGCCCCTCAGAGGGCTTCTCTGCTGGGATACAGTTCCACGGGGGGATTCCCTGCTGGGATACAGCCCCACAGGGAGATTGTGTGTTGGGGTAATTCAGCAAGTAGGAGCCGCTGTTGCTTTCTTGCCTCATATCCTTTGTATGGTGCATCATGGACCTCAAGCAAAGTAGAAGGTAAAAGGCTTCCTCCGGAGTCTGCTCCCCAATAAATGTCCTCAACCACATGGGTATTATAAGAAATATGGCTGGCCTTAGTGCTCCTGATCTACAGAAGGAAGAATTAAACAAACTGTCCAACTCAGAATTGCTGGGTAGTTTCTCTTGCTGGAATGGACACAGCCTCACAGTGGGATTCTGTGTTGGGATACAGCCCCAGAGGAGCATTGGCTCCAGTGCTGTCCCTGCAGCTGAATTGCCATCCAAACATTGTGTAGCTCACAGATGAGAATCACTAATTGTGGCAATGTGGTGGAGCATGCACACCACACACACACACACAAACACACTCATACTGACTCTCACAAACATACACTGACACACACACAGACAGACACATACACACACACAATCGCAGACACACATGCAAATGTACATATGCACAGAAATACACCCAAACATGTGCACACATACACAGACGCGCACCTATACACTCAAACATACATGTGCACACACATACACAGACACCCACACATACACACACACACATGCACCTGTAAGCATGCGCACACACACACACCATGGTCAGTCCGTTTATGACATTGTGAGCATTTTAAAATTGTGTAATTTTGTTAGCTATTGAAAGAGTTAATTTTATTGCTGCCTGCTGAAGGCTGGGACTTTCTAAAAAACACAAGGTCATGTAGGCTCCATGTAACTGTGCCACAGGCAAGTCCCACAGGGGAACCTCTCTAATACCTCTGGCACATGACAAACTGACTACAACTTTTATCTAAAATGAACATTTATAATTGTGTATACAGTAAACATTCTTCCTCAATCATTGCTATTGCCCCAAAACATTTGGTTTGACACCTGGAATCATCAAACCTGCAGGTACTGGCCCCTCCTTCTGAACTCTCATTGTGTACTTCACGTTTTCAAAGTCATACTATCAACAAAGCTTATTATTCCTCAAACAGATTTCTCACAAGTTCCAAACTTCTCACACTGGTAGTGATTAGTAAATCAGTATCAACAATTCCTAATATCCCTGCTCATACTCTAGTTTCATTGCACTTCATATAAGAATTGCTGAGTAAAATCGGTTGTGGTTAGGCTACTTTTAATCACACCCATGACCTCATAGTCAAGTGATCCATCCTAAAATGACTTTGAACCCCCAAACAATCATTGCCTTTGATAAAGAGATTCCCCACTATCCTGAGTTCTGCTTTGTTGGTTGAAGATTGTGGGGGAGCAAAGTAATTATCTTCTGAGCAGTGATTCATTGGGGGAAACAGACCTCCAATTGGGCCATGATTTTGGGTGTGAGGTGCTAAGTTTTCTATTAATTTACTAAACTGTCTGACCATGACTGTTTCTGTCCCTACTCCATCCCACTGTGTTTTCACAACCAGAGGAAAGGAGTGAAGCCAGATAACCTGAGCTAAGTATGCAAGATCAAAGACTGCCTACACTAAGGATGTGCCTTAGCTACTGATTACTGAGGCAAGGTAATGCATTTTGATTTAATATTAGCCTTTTGAAAGCACATCAGTGCCTATAATACTTGCACCTGATTTTCTGTTCCACTGCCTTTTATTAATAAAGTAAAGAGTCGATAAAGTGTAGCACTGGAAAAGCATAGCAGCTCAGGCAGCATCCGAGGAGCAGGAGAGTCAAAGTTTCCAGCAGGACTTTTCATCAGGAATCCTGATGAAGGACTTATGCCTGATATGTCAACTCTCCTGTTCCTCGGATGCTGCCTGAGCTGCTGTGCTTTTCCAGTGCTACACTTTATTGACTCTGACTCTTGAGCATCTGCAGTCCTCACTATCTCCTCGTTAATAAAGTAAACATGATGGAATTAAGTTTAATGCAAAAGCACAAGATTTAACTTTTGCCAAACACTTGCTGTTACAAAATTTGTACAATTCACTCTTGCCCTTTTCTATTCAAACATTATTTGGCAGCAGTTACAAAGTGTGGCATCGAAACAGTGATGTTTTGGAAATGCATATCGATTTATATCATATAAAAGCATTTGGTGGAGTCTTCCCAGCCAGTGAAGATTGCAGGCATTGGTAGGAAAGTTGGGAAAATCACTTGAAATTGGTAATAAGGGGATTCTCAATGTCAACCCAACCAAATATTGAATGATGCAATGAGATTCTCAATAGTGAGTGATGAGGGGTCTATTTGTATCTGTTAGCAGGCATTAACATTTTCTAATTAGTTAATCTCGCAGTTTCCATTCTGCCTTTGGCTGGATAGAAACAGGATAGCAACAATCCCCAGCATGGAAGTCCAGGCAGGTACCTGTTGACCCCAGCTCACTGTTTGCTCCTCCGGCCCTCTATCTTGGACACCAGTAAATAATATTTCACAGTACACCCCACAGGCAGTGACCACATGTAACACAACTCTCTCCCAATATCTATCCACAGAAATTGGCGTCGGGATGTTCCAGCCTATCTGAACCCTCAAGCCACATTCCAGTAATGCAGTTCAGTACTTCAGGACTGAATTTTGGAATGCACAGGCACCTTTCATTGGAATGATGCGACCAAGACACTCTGCACGCAGTGACTGGCACCCAGCTCATGGGTTTGACCAGAATGCAAAAAGGGTTCATTACATGCTCCATTAGCACTCACTGATTTTATGCCAAATGCAATGTTCAAAGCATCTCTGCCTTGGTTTGCCTTGCCACTCAGCACAGACACAAAGCCAGGCAATTCGTCATGATTGTCAGCAGTTATCAGTCAAAGGGATGGACATGTTGGTTCATGACACTGTCTTCCCTCACCGTCACAGCTGCAAGATGTGCCAACAGCTTTTGCAGAAAAGAATATTGCAAGTAGTGCTTCAATTCAATGGCCATGTCTCAAAGTTAGATAGTAGTAATCCTCAATCAAGTCAAGGAGCCAGCCTTCAGTCAGGGCATCCGGGCACAGAGAGTCAAGGGCATTGTCTGCTGTCAGTCCGGGACTTGGACATAGTCAGTTGGTCACATGTGACAGTCAGGGTCAGAGGGCGCCTCTCACTCCAGTCTGGAGAGTAGATCATGGCCACTCCTACAGGTGCAGTCATACCAGTCTAGGGATTTCCATTAAGTCATTTACAGACCAGTCAGAGTTCCAATCGCACATCAGTTGGGACTATGCATCCAAGTTCATCAGAGGGTGGGCCAGGGTCAGTCATGGGAGTCAGATTAATAAATACCGAGGAGGGACCTGGTATTGGAGGGGAGGGGGGGGTCACTGTTTTGGAAGGGAAATGGGTGACCTCAGACGTGGGAATTGGAGGCAGCACACTGGCATGCAGAGGGGCAGTATTTGTGAAGGGGGAGCTCAGCAAATAAGCAGGAGAAATGACAGACCATGGGATCACTGCAGGAGGGGTATCATCTCTGGCTTCACCTGGGGGACTGTGCAACATGATGGGTGGCTTTACCAAACTGCAGGGCCAGGGCTTGGGGTAATGTTGAGAGGTGAACTCAAAGAGGTCCATGGGAATGTCTGGTAGACTTGACAGGGAGTGTGAGGAAGGAAAGAACTCGGAGGTACTGGTGGGTCCCCTTCATTATCAGCTGAGCTGCACCTCACTGATCCAAGCATCTACATTTCCTTCAATACTCATGTGACTTGTAAACGCGTACACAGCCCGCGTGAGCAGAGTAAGTGTTTTCTTTCTGACTGAGTATGCGAACTCAACTTGTGAGTGACCTGTGGCCTACTGCATTAATAAGGCACTTTCATGGTACAGGTCAAAGTCATCTATAATCATGCAGCGTCCAACTGTGTGGGATACAAACCCTGGTCACGATAAGCTTCACTATGTCATCGGTCATTGCAGATTGAAGACAGTTATCTCTGTGAAGCAGAGGTAATCCCAGGTGACCGAAAAATAACATCTGCAGGCCACAGTTCACAAAGACAACACAAGGTTGCAAATACATAAGCTGATTTCCTCTCAACTTCCAGATGAGATGTGAAAGGTCAAATCCAGTTCCCCGTTCAGCTTGATGTAAAAGATCCCCCTTTTGAATAAGAGCTCAAGAGTTCACCCCAGTGTCCTGAGCAATATTTCTCAACCAGCGATGCCAATAATAAATTACCCCATCACCATCATCTCACTCCTGGGACATCCTTACTCTGTCTGAATTACACTGCAGTGTTTCCTACATTACAACAGGCCTTTAAAGGTGTTGGGGAAAAAATGCTTTCGGACACATTGGTGATTGTGAAAGGAATTACATAAGCACAAGACTTTGGTTTTATCTTTGAAATGAAAGGACACCCCAGCTTGGAGTTATGGGAAGGTCAGTTGGTCACTGTCATTCCTCCAGACCGCTCTAATGGCATGTTGAAGTGTCAGGTTTGGGTCAGGCCATTCCAAGGGTCATGATTAAAGAACTGCCTCTAGGGCTAGCTCCTGGGGAATGTGCACGTGTCGAGCATAGGTGATCTCAGCAATAGGACTCACTGTGACAACCACAGTCATATGACTGGGCAGTTTGCATTGTTTTGGAGTCACATGTCAAAAGGGGCTGGGGAGAGGCTAACATCCCAGGTCCCCTGACAAATCCTCGCTATCTCCCCGTAGGGACAGGATAGTGCTGAAGGGAAACTTCAAATCAGCTTCCAATCAAAATAACCTGCAAAGCAGCACAATACTGGTCTGATTTATGCAACCAAAATGATCTAATTTTTCAGTGTTCTTATTATGTGAGAGCGGAGTGAATACAAAATGTCTGTATGGAGTAGTGTAATTATCATTAGTATTGGCTTACTGACAGAATTAATGTACCAGTACAGTAACATGACGGTGATCTAAACAATTGCTTTTGCAATGACACAAAAAAAACAATTAAACGCCACACCGCACTACATTAAAGGGATGGATCCTGCATTCAGTTCCAATATTAGAACACATTCAAGTAATTTGAATAGATAGCTGCAGTTCAGAGCTAGCATGAGGACAGTCTCAGCAAGAGAATATCTTCCAAGGCTGGAAGTTCCATGGCACCTATTTCACAGGGAGGCAATGGTCCCAATTCCTGGCTGAAAATCCAGGAGTGGGGAGGGCGGTGTGCAGGATAGGTGGAAGGTGCTGACTCTGCTACCATAGGATTGGAAATCTGTGACCTGATTTATTATCTGCCAGACTGTTAAGCATCTCAGGTTGTGGCTTGCCACCCTCTGTGGTTGAACGCTACCATACTTTCAGATACCACACCGCCAACCTCTGATGTACCTGGTTTCAGGATTTCACTGTCCACCACATCACTATTCTCTTGGAGTCTGGAGTCTGTCTAATGAATGGACCACTGGTGAGTCTAAACAGAAGAGACACTTGTCTTGGGTAACAAGGTATTTCTTGTATGATAGCAATAAGTACTGTTGACATTCACTTGCAAAACGTACTTACTAAGGACTGTCAGGGGCAGTATAGAACGTGCCTGCTCCATTCAGGTACTTGTGCAGAACTCAACCCTCTCCAACCGATGACTGTATGATGCTATCAGAATGGGTGGAGCTCAATGTAACATGAACACGACCTCTTTCAGAACCGTTACCTTGTACAACAAATGCCCCTTCTCAGTCAATCAGATGACCAATAGCACCCCAACGGGGGGGGGGGGGGGGGGAAACGATGGCCATTGTTGGGACTGCAGTCAGATCATGAAAAGGAGCAGAGTGGAGTGCAGATTGTGAGGTCAGTTGGTCAGTTTCACCAGGGTCTCTCAGGCAGATCCCAGTGGGGAGGTCTGTGCCAAGGTCCTGACCACAGTTTTTGGAGGAGTGAAGAGTGGAAAAAAAGCAAGGATAGCAATTAACACGGGTGGAGACTTCCCTTTGGATTGGGGTCTTTGAAAAGGAGGGGCTCCACCTTAATCCACAGTCTCACCTTGGCTAGTGATGCAAATCCCTGTGGCAATGGGACAAGACCTTTCAGTCAAAACCGACACAGAAATTCCTGGAGAAACTCAGCAGATCCGGCAGAGTTAATGTATTCTGTCCAGTAACCCTTCATCAGAATGTCCCTTACATGTTTCCGTCTGTCCTACATGTAGCATTGAGATGCTTTTTCTCCTCGCTGTCTCTATATCCACTGGAAATCAATCCAATCAGAAAAGTAGAGGAAGTTTTGGACTGAAGCAGAGTGAGTTGGAATCCATAACAGCAGGTTGGTGGAGCACGGGGGTGAAGTTACATGTGAAACAAAAACCTGGCAGGATCAGGAGCCAGGCTCTAGATGCATGGAACATGTATAAGAAAAGAATACCAGATTATCCTGTAAAACGTGAGAACTAACAAATGATGCTGACAGGAATTGCACAATTCAGGGGAGAGGCAACCTGTCTCTACATCAGGCTAAAAAAGTGTTAAAAGGAATGTTAACTAGGAAGTGAAAGGCTTTTCATGGACTGTTGAGAATGTGAATTCTACTTTCATTCAACCCTGGACTCTCCTTGACATCTTTTGCCTCACTATTGTTGGCCATGTTTTCTTGTTATTGAGACAATAGGTGAGGTACAGGATTGGACAATTAGGGGATGGAAAGGAAAGCTCACTGTAGAGGGGGTCAGATGTACTAAATCAGCTCTTTCTCTGCACCTTCTCTGTAGTTGTAACCCTAGATTCTGCATTCCATTTGATTACCCTGATGTATTTATGTAAGGTATCATTTGTCTGGTTAGCACACCAAACAATACTTTTCACTGTATCTCGGATACTTTTCACTGTATATCAAATCAAAATCAAATCATATTTCCTTTCATTCAGGGTGGCATGATGGCTCAGTGGGCAGCATTGCTGCCTCACAGCACCAGGGACCCAGGTTCAATTCCAGCCTCGGGCGACTGTGTGGAGTTTGCACATTCCCACTGTGTCTGCGTGAGTTTCTCCTAGGTGCTTTGGTTTCCTCCCACTGTCTAAAGATGTGCAGGTAGGGGGATTGGCCGTGCTAAATTGCTCATAGTATTCAGGGATGTGTAGACTAGGTGCATTTGCCATAGGAAATGCAGGATGATAGGATGGGTCTGGATGGAATGCTATTTGGAGGGTTATTGTGGATTTGATAGGCTAAATGGCCTGCTTGCACACAGTAGGGATTCTAAGATTCTTCAATGCAAGTTAATATTGGCAGATTCAATCTACTGGCACATGTAGAACATTGGTGGAGATTAGTATTCAAAGAAGAATGGCACAATTAGAATCATACAATCCCTAGAGTGCAGAAAGTAGCTACTCAGCCCATCGAGTCTGCACCAACTCTCTGAGGAGCATTCCACCTCAACCTGTAACCCTATATTTCCCATGGCTAACCCACCTAGTCTGCACATCCCTAGACCCTATAGGCAATTTAGCATGGCCAATCCACCTATTCTGCACATCTTTGGACTGTGGGAAGAAACTAGAGCACCCAGAGGAAACCCACAAAGACATGGAGAGGATGTGCAAACTCCACATGGAGAAACACCCAAGAATTAAACTCAGATCCCTGCCGTTGTGAGGCAGCATTGCTAACCACTGTGCATCTGTGCCAAGTGGTTACCCAAAGAAGACAACTCATGAGGATCTAATAGTTTAGATACAAGATTCCTAAAGGAACCTCGGGCCAAAGCAGCATGGGATCTGAATATTCCAAAACCTGGGATAGGAAAATGGTCCCAGACTACTTGTGGGTTATGTTATGTGTTTCGCCTCTTCAAAATAACAGAGGTTGAAGACAATAAGTTGGAGGCCAGCTAATCATACCTCAGTATATAGCAGAGGCTCAAACATGTGATGAATTTATTACTGTTTGCAGGATGTTGAATTAATGAGGGCCACTCAGTACAATTTTCATCCTTGTTCACATTTCTTCTACTTAGAGTCATAGAGTCATAAAGCTGTACAGCAAGGAACCAGACCCTTTTGTTCAACTTGACCAGATATCCTAAATTACTCTAGTCTTATCTGCCAACATTTGGCTTATATCTCTCTAAAATCTTTCTATTCACATACCAACTTTTGTTACTTCTTTCATTTTTTTCTACACTACAAAGAGATGTCTTTATGTCTTGCACTGGATTTGTAATTATTAGCAGTCGAGATTCTATTTGAATCTTGCATCATTTCTTCCAAACACAGAAATATATTTATCATACATACTCTTGTAAAAGTTGAACTTTTTAGTCTATTTTTAAGGTTAAAATTTTTGGTGTCAACTATTACATGGATACTACTTTTGAGGGGCTGAAATTCATGCTAATGGTTTTCACCTATGCTGTTTTTTTCTCCTGTGTGGTTTACAGTTCGATTCTCCAGTGTGTTGAGAGTAACAGGCATTTCGTCCATGTTTCCAATGCACGATACCTTGTAGCTTTCCTTCTGCCAATTTCTGATTCCAAACTGGCAAAACTGTAATATCCTATCTTCAAGTTCAGCAGGCAGCTTTTGTGCAATCTTAGTTCTCTGCCAAAATATTAAATAATGCTTTCTCGTGAACCGTGTACACCATCCAGCAGTTGCCTTCAGATCCAAAATTCCATCCTTCTTTGATTCGTTTCGTGGATGGATTCCGATGGCTTCACGACTAACACATTTTCCATTTTGGTGATTTTCAAGTACCCACTCAGCAAGCTTTTTCTCCAGTTGTGGCCTTTACCTCAGTTGGCACACTTTCATTTTAGCATTGTCTGAAGTTGGTTCGTTATCTTTCTCCAGTCTCTCACAAGTTTCTCTGAAACACAAAATTCTCTTGCTGCTACACACTGATTTGTCTTCTCTGTAACTTCAAACACTTACAATTTAATCGCTGCTGTACATTTTTTGTTTTCTTCTGGAGGGCATTTTTATGCAAAATGATGAAGAAATTTCAGAACCTCAATTAGGGGCAGCATGGTGGCTCAGTGGTTAGCACTGCTGCCTCACAGTGCCAGGGACCCGGGTTCAATTCCCGCCTTGAGCAACGGTCTGTGTGGAGTTTGCATATTCTCCCCGTATCTGCGTGGGTTTCCTCCGGGTGCTCCAGTTTCCTCCCACAGTCACAAAGATGTGCAGGTTAGGTGAGTTGGCCCTGCTAAATTGCCCATAGTGTTAGGTGCATTAGTCAGAGGGAAATGGGACTGTGGGTTACTCTTCGGAGGGTCGGTGTGGACTTGTTGGGCCAAAGGCCTGTTTCCACACTGTAGTTAAATTAAAATAAACCAAACTAATCTAGGTATATGACTGTCTTCCGCGGGTGCTACAGGGGACCGAACTCAGCTGAGCTGCACACAGAGGGAGGTTGTCACCTGACTCTGACATGTATCTTAAACTTGCGCAAATCGATTCACAAATTGATGTGAATTGTACATCAAAACACATAAAGCATGAAAATAAAATTCATTTCCTCATCATAACATTTATGTACAGGATAATACCTTGACTCTCAAATGTTGATCTGTTAGCTGTGAAGAACTTTTATATGAGATATATGGAAATTCTTCTGGTGTAAAATAGGAGTTGACTTTTACATAAAATCAACTTTTACTCTAGTATATACGGTATATACAGAAATCAGATGGGACATTTATTTAAAGTAATGCACCTACTCAATAGCGAATCTTTTATCTCCCTCCCTCTGCAGAGTCAAGCACTGGTTTAGTTTTGGAGGCATCAGTTCCCCTGTGGACTGAGCTGGACAGTGTGTATTAACACATTGCAAGGTGGCTATAGGTCAACCTGATTGTGCCTTTGCCTGGCTTCAGGATCCATACATTTTTAGCAGGAGAGCAACCAAGAGAGGGGACTAGCTGACATTTCACTTCCTCAGTTCTGGCAGCAAACTGTTATCCTGGATGTTTGGGGACACATATAAACTATCCACAAGACTCAGTGAGTAAAAGTGACAATAAAGGCTATTCTATTTTAAAGGCTATTCCAACGAGATTTATACAGGCTGGCATGCCCTAATCACAACATCTTTGCCTCTGCTGTTCACGCTTTTATTTTAATGTATGTCAGCCACTAAAATACATTGCACGAAACATCATTCTGCAAACATGAAACTAAGATTGTGAGAATTTTCAGAGCTGTCAAAGAGCTGGCGACTTAAAAGAAATGACAAGGAAGAAATAAAATAACAGCCTGAACTTTGAAGGCTTGGGTGAGTCCGAATGCTTGGAATTCCATTCTGCTATAGAAATTAAAAGAAATGTGAGATAGAATTGGAATTTATTTTCCACTCTCAATTCAAAGCTATGAAATAGCTGCAGAATGGAATGAATCACTGAATAAATAATAGTATCAACCCATTATCAGTGCTGAGCAAAGAGTTCTACCTGAACATCGTCTTTCCCATCTATCCGCTCCACCCCCCTCTCTGACCTATCACCTTCCCCCCACCTTCATCTACCCATCGCATTCCCGGCTACCTTGCCCCCCCCCCCCCTCATTTACCTCTCAGCCCCCTGGCCCATAAGCCTCATTCCTGATGAAACGTCGATTCTCCTGCTCCTCAGATGCTGCCTGACCAGCTGTGCTTTTCCAGCAACACACTCTTCAACTCTGACTTCCAGCATCTGCAGTCCTCACTTTCTCCAAAGAGTTATACAAGTTCTGTTGCACCTTAGATCTCAATGAGGCATTGGAAAATCAGATGGGTTATTTTGAAAACTCTGTAGATGTACTTTTCAAAAGTTAATTATGAAGAGTATCTATGATGTGGAGGAGTTGGTGTTGGACTGGGGTGGACAAAGTCAGAAGTCTCTCAACACCCAGATTCGAGTCCAGCAGGTTTATTTGAAATCACAAGCTTTCGGAGCGCTGCCCCTTTGTCGGGTGAACAGGTGTCTAAAGTGGACAAATTGTTTGGTAGCTGTTAAAATGATGCAGAAGGAGAGCATCAAGTGAATGTGAAACATCAGGTAGGCACTCATGCTTCGGGCCACATCATGAACATCACAAACCTTTGCAAGGTAGCTCAAGATGGGAACCCAAGACTGAAACCCTCAAAGGTAAGGTTGAGGCTGTATGATGGTACAACGTTCATCCCATGGGAATAAATTATACCAGGAATTTCTGGAAAAGCTCAGCAGGTCGAGCAGCATCTGTGGAGAAAAATCAAAGTTAATGTTCAGGTCCAGTGACCCTTCCTCAGCAGTAAGATTGTTTAGACTCTGATGGCTAATTAGGCAAGAATCTTTCTCGATAGTTCATGAATCCAGAAGGATCACCGGCCCTGAAACATTAAGACTGATTTCTCTCCATAGATATTGCCAGACCTGCTGAGCTTTTCCAACAACTTCTGTTTTTGTCTCTGATTTCCAGCATCCGCAGCTCTATTGGTTTTTAAATTTTACCAGGAGCCTCACACAATGGGAACCATAAAGACCTGCAGTTCTACAGCTACTAAGCCACTGACTGTCATACAAATCCTGGAAGATTATAAAGATGCTCTAATAAGGTCTTGAATGTCTTCCTGGTAAACATCATCTCAAGTGGATAGATGTGTGAAACCACCCCAGCATCCTCCATGAGGGATTGCAGCTACCCCTAAGTCAAGCCTGAATGATGAGATAGAGCAACCAACACCCCCAATAGTGCATGTGATCTTAAAAACTGGGATAGAAGATCAGGCAAGGGAAGAAGACCGAGATATTGCCTTAGAGGAACTGTCAGCTGACACCAAGCAAGTGAAATCGGAAGATCACAAAACAGCAGATGACAAAGTGTGATAAGGGCAACCAGAGATGGCCAATAAATGCTGGCCCAGTCAGCAGTGCCCACGTCCCATGGGTAAACCAAAAAAAGAAAAAAGAATGGTACAAGGAGAAAATGCAATTCCAGGTGCTTGACGTTAAACCTCTAGGTCATGTAAAAGTGACTTTGTTGGGATTTTGACAAGGTGAGAGATTTGGCAGAGATACAACAAGCAACAGGTGTGAAAGCAGTGCAATGACTCATTGGATTCATGAACTATCAAGAAAAATCCTTGACTAATTTGTCATCAGAATCTGAATAATCTCACTGCTGAGGATGTACAGTGGCTTTGGGGCACACAACAGGAGGTAACTTTTACTCAAATCAGAAAACTAGCAATAATTCCTCGAACTAATAACTAGCTGGACACACTCTGAAAGTCATCAATCCAGCAGAGACATTGAATCTGAAAGACAAATATCTCCCTTGGATCAAACTCTCACCAGGGGAATGATACTTTTCAGGAAAAGACCATTATGATACGAACAAGCAGACACCATAGAAACTGACAATAACTTGCATATCATTAAAAAGTCTGAGCACCGTAGACGCAATGGATGAAATGTATGTGCAGAGACTGATGAAAGTGAGACAGACTAGAATTACCACAGTTTTGTTCATGAATAATAACTTTTCTTTGTTGATCATGTAACTTGGAAGTACAAATCAAATGCCATGCAATTTTAAAAAATGAATTTGGGATTGTTTGGAGAAACATATTTGTACATTATGTACATGTAGGCACGCCTTGTCTCTTAGCCTCTACCTCTGCTGTAAGTGCTTTCATTTATATTTTGTGGCGACCATTACAACACATTGTGTGAAACACTGGATGAGCTTTAGATAACTCAACACAGGGCCCCAGGAGATCAAACCTAGTTCTTTTCTGACTGAGTTCTGCAGTTAGCAGTGAGCAGTACTTTTTGCCAATTCAGCCACTGGGGAAAGTCCAATGGAACATTTGAGGTGCCACAACATACATTTAATAACTTTTATTGGTGTTCAATAAAAAAAATCACTCTATTTTAATGGGCCTTGGTAGCACTAAATAACGTGCGCGGTGTCAGGGTGATAGCCTCTGAGGAAGTTGCAATTTCTGTCAGCTTCGCATAATTTAACAGTTGAGCAACAATTGCTTAAAGACAGAACAGGAGATGGGCAATTATTGATGTGAGTGATCAAGGCTGTTGCAGCTTAATTAATTTTGCGGCTTCTTCCAGTTTATGTCCTACTTACAGGATTTCAATTAAACCTTCAATAAAAAGCAATAAATCAATTAAAAGCAATCAACTTGATAAGACATTAGTGTTTATTATTATGGTTTTGAAATATTTCATGCAATGAGTGTATGGTACTGTAACATTGTGCAGCAATGAAGGGCTTTGGGTTTAATGACTGGAAATTTTGATTCTATACATTAAGTACGCCTTATGGAAAGTTAATTTTAAAAATGATCATACAACAGTGAGGGCCGAAGGGCCTGTACTGTGCTGCACTGTTCTATATTCTATGAAACTTTCCTCTCATCCAATCTCAAGTTCCTCTGATGATTTGGCCAGTAACTAGAGTACACTACTGTATTTAGTTCTGCTCATCAGACTTTAGGAAGGATATGAGGTGTCCTTAACGGATTACAGAGGGGATTTGCTAAGATGTTTTAAGGACGGGACATTTTAGGGAAAGGTTAGGCTGGAAAAGTTAGGGGTTTCTCATTGCAACACAGAATATTGAGTGGAGAGTTGGTAGAGATATATAAGATTAAGAATGGTTCTGGTCTCATTGAAACATGTAGGATTCTTAAGGGGCTTGGCAGGTTCAATGCTGAGAGGTTGTTTCCCCTCAAAGGAGAGTCTAGGACCTGAATAAAAGGAAGCCAATTTAAGACTGAGATGAGGAGGAATTTCTTCTCTCAAAGGATTGAGAGTCTTTGGAACTTCTTGTCACAGAGAGGTGTGGGGTAGAGACCTTGTGTATATTTAAGGCTGAGAGAGATAGATTCTTGATCAGTCGGGGAATCAAGGGTTATGGGGAAAATACAGGAAAGTGGATGTGAGGAATTTTGGTTCAGCCGTGATCCTATTGAATGGCAGAGCAGGCTCAAGGGGCAGGTGGAGAAATGGTAAACAGCCTACTTCTGTTCTGAAAGGTCTTAGATAAGATGTGGCGATACCGGTGTTGGGCTGGGTTGGCCAAAGTTAAAAATCATATAACACCAGGTTATATTCCAGCAGGATTATTTGGAAGTACAAGCGTTCAGAGCGCTGCTCCTTTGTCAGGTAGCTACCGAAAGCTTGTACTTTCAAACAAACCTGTTGGAACATAACCTGGTGCTGTGTGAGTCGTAGATAAAGTAGGCAAAGAAAAGTTGTTTGCGATTATCTCAATGAACAAGAATGAGGATGTTTTAAAGTTTAAGGAAAGGGTTGGGGTAAATTTTGACACATTGGGAGGTAATGACTTGGATCCCTGTGCTTACAAGAATGTGATGATGACGAAGAATGAAGACTTCCTCTCCTCAATTTGTATCATTACATCAATTAGTAATCAGGTTTTATTTTCTGAACCTCTACTGAAGTTTTCTATCACTTTCTTTCGAATTCCTTCTTCTGTGCTTTGAGTTCAGTGTGTTAAACACTATAATTGACTGATCCTTTTTCTAATATTTTCCAGACAGCAATGATTACAAAGCATGTAAAAACAACAGGCTGGGAGTCCCAGGTTAATGATAGCTGGAACATCCTGACGAGATGCTTTCCACAACAAACCCCTCTGCACTCCGCCCCCATCGCAAGTACAGTTACCTTGCAAACACAAATCCCTTTGCCCCCTTTTCTGTCCAATTCCCAGGACAAAGCCTAGGACAAGTTGGAGGAAAAGACTCTGAAAAATTCTTCCCTTGTACCCATCCACACAGACAGAAAAATATGTAAACCAAACAGTTGGACTTGGAAATGAATGTACTGGGTGAACTGGAGCACTTTTCGGAGGTGTACGAAACAAGGGGATGCAGAATATGTCATTCACAAGGTTTACTGGGTTCTCCTGCTAGGCAGTGAGAATGAGTTCAGAAGATTACATGAGACTGGATTATGTTCCATGGTAATCTGCTCATTGAAGTCTAGGAAGCCTGTGTTCAAGGCCCACCTGCTCCAGAGGTGTGTGTCATCACATCTTGAACAGATTGCTTGGGAATATCTAGAATGAAAGAAAATCTTTTTAGTACGTGCCTTCCATGACCTCAGCTTGACCCAAAGCACTTTTCAGTCAAGAGTTTTCAAAGGGATTGTTCAATGAGTCCATTCCTCACTGATATGTAGATGGCTCCTGCTCCTGAATCCAAGATATCATTCTCTGGATATGAACATAACAGGCAAGGCCAGCATTTATTGACCATCCATAACTGAGAGGTGTTGAATGCCCAATATATTGGCATAGACCAGGGCCTGGGCTAATGGGGGGGGTTCCTGTGCTCAGGTTAGAGGTAGTGCAAGGACCATGTGCTAACATCCTCCTACATCTCACATACTACAACACTAGTATGATTAAAAAGAGAGAGGTAAATCACAAGGTAGTGATTAGATGCTGATAAGTGTTAAAATCTTGTAGGTTGTATTTCTTGTTGAGTTACAAACCATTGCAATCATCTCGATACCATTGTAACAGTGTTTTAAAGGCGAGCATTTTTCATGGGTGCTTTTTATTGCATTGCTGCTGGTGCTATTATGTTTGAATTTTTAACTGCAATATAATTGAGCTGTTAGATCTGCGCTGAGTTTTACTGTATTATAAATTCCTGCAGCAAACCAAAACCTGCAGACTCCTTTTGCAAACATCTTGAGCCTGAAAATACTGACATTGAATTGATTGACCTTGATACAGAACTGGGTTGGACTCCAAACATTTATGAACAGCAAGACTATAAACTGCTCATTAAGTATGAAGTGACAGCAATGTGAAAGGACATTAACATGTTTGTCTTCTTATAAAACTGCTGCTCATCAAAATGAGCAAAAAGCAGCATTGAGAACACCAACAGCTTGAATCATGTATGATCCTGAGGACACTTGACAGGGAGGATGCTGCAAATATGTTTTCCCTTGTGGGAGAAAACTAGAGCTGGGGGACATAGCTTTAAGATAAGAGTCTCCCATTTAAAACGGAGATGAGAATTTTTCACTCTCAAGAGGATTGAGAGTTTGTGGATTTCTCTTCCACAGACTGCAGTGGAGACAGGGTCATCGAATATTTGTAAGGCAGAGTTTGACAGTTTCTTGATGAAGGTGGAGTTAAACTGTGTCGGGAATAGGCAGGAATGTGCATTTGAGGTCACAATCAGATTAGGCGTGATGTTATTGAATGGTGCAGTAGGCATAAGAGTCTGAATGGTATTCTTCTTGTACATTTGTACTATTCATATAGTGCCCTTAACGCAATAAGAGCCCAGGATGCTTCACAGGGATGTCATAAAGCAAAATATGATAAAATATTTAACTTAATTTAACTTAATTTAGTTCCTCTGTTCTAGGAGGTAGCTCACCATCACCTTCTCAAGGACATGAAAGGCCGAAGGGTGTCTTCTGTACTGTGTGACTTTATAACACTTGTAGCTGGGCAACAAGTCCTGACCTTGCTAGTGATGCCCCCATCCCATAAAGAATAACAAAGAAGACATAAGGTCAAATGATCTACAGCTTAGCCGCTTTTTAAGGAAGGTTCTATTGGAGGAAAGTAAAGGAGAGGATGGTCTCAGATTACAGTCTGATATTGATTGGATGGTAAATTGAGCAGAGCAATGGCAGGTGGCATTTAATCCTGATAAAAGGGATGATACAATCTGTCAACTATGTAGGTTCTTGATTAAGCAAGTGATCAAGGGTTACAGGGAGAAGGCAGGAAGATGAAGTTGAGAAACATCGATCGAATGGCAGAGTGGACTTGATGGGCCGAATGGATGATATCTGCTCTTATATCTTATGGTCTCATGGGCAGTGTAGATATTCAAAAAGACATTGATAAGTTGGTGGAGTGCACTGTTAGGTGGCTGATGAAGTTTAATATGGTGAAATGTGAGGACATACATATTAATATAAGCAACTTGGAGAGACTGTATAAAATATATGGTACTATTCTAAAGGGTGTGTGAGTGCAGAGTGACCTGGGTGTAAAGTACATAAGCCATTAATGGTGATAGGACAAGTAGAGAGAGTTATTAATAATGTATGCAGCATTCTAGGCTACATTAATAGAGGCATAAAGTGCAAAAGCAGAATGATTATGTTGAATTCAGGTGGCTCAGTGGTTAGCACTGCTGCCTCACAGCGCTAGGGACCCAGGTTCAATTCCAGCCTCAGGCGACTATGTGGAGTTTGCACATTCCCCCCGTGTCTGTATGGGTTTTCTCCCACTATCCAAAGATGTGCAGGTCAGGTGAATTGGCCATGAGTAATTGCCATAGTGTTAGGTGCATTAGTCAGAGGGAAATGGGTCTGGGTGGGTTACTCTTTGGAGGGTCGGTGTGGACTTGTTGGCCCGAAGGGCCTGTTTTCACACTGTAGGGGAATCTAATCTAATTCATATAGGGCACTAGACCTCAGTGGAGTATTGTGTATAGGTTTGGGTGACATTTTAGGAAGAATGTGAATACATTAAAGAGAGTGTACAAGCGGTTTACAAGAATAGTATGCTCTGAAGAAGGGTCACTCAACCTGAACATTAACTCTGATCTCTTTCCACAGATGCTGCCAGATTTGCTGAGATTTTCCAGCAATTTCTGTTTCTGTTTCAGATTTCCAGCATCCATGGTTCTTTCGGTCTTTACAAGAATATTTCCAACACTGGGAAACCTCTGTTATGAGGATAACCTGGTGGAATTGGGACTGTATTCCTTGGAAAGGAGAGGCTGAGGGGAGTTTTGAGAGAATTCCTTTCAATCATGAGGGGTCTGGACAAAGTGGATAGGGAGAGACTGTTCCTTTTCATAAAAGAATTTGAGTTTTTTTTTCAAATGAAGCAATGCAAGGTGAGAAAAGAAACATTTTGATGGAGTAAGTGGTCTGGATTTGGGATGCACTGCCTGGAAGAGGTAGAGGCTGGTCCAACTGAGGCATTCAAGAGGGCATGGGGTGGCATTGAAATAAGAACCATGTGCAAGCTTGTTATGGGGAAAAGGCAGGAGTTAGGTACTGAGTTGAAATGTTCAGAGGCGGTACAAACATGATGGGCCATATGGTCTCTGCAACTGAGGCTGGTATCCCATCACCAAGTCATCCTTTAGTTACAAGGGCACAGTACATGACCTGCCAGCTCAGAGCCAGTCCCTAGAGTAAGGGGACTCTCCGATTCATTTGAATCTCCCATTCATTTTTCCCTGGAGATTCTCATCTCCTGATTCTCTTGTTTCTTCCCCCCTACACTACTGACATACAGCAGTTACTTTTCCCAGCACCCGTGTGGTGTGTGTGGAAGTGCAGGAGTCAGTAAAAACACCACGTGCAAGATAGTTTTTATCAATATGTCCACCAACAGGAAAAACACCCATGTGGCCAGTGAGCCAGTAACAAGCAAAGCCTCAGAATGAGCAATGCTTATGTAATCTCCTGTTTCTTTTTTTTTTAAAGAAGATTCTAACCTTCTGTTTTTTTTCATATAAACCCCACTTATTGATTCCCCAGCACCCATGTCGTGCGTGTGCAGGTATAGGACACAGTGAAGAGAGCAGAAGTCTTTATTTGTACTCCATCATCACGAAGGAAGGAAACATTCGAGTGGCCAGTGACAATCAGTGCCCTTCTCAACAAAGGGTATTGCTGAGTGATCAAAGAAGTGAAGGAGACGGCAGGGATCAAATCGGTTCGGAGTATCTCCTGTTTCTATGTTTTTTCCTTTCTTTTTCTTTTTATTTGGAGACTCTCTGAATGTCCTGTTTATTTTTTTTATTTTTTATTATCAAGAGGGAAGCAATGAATGCAATCACATACAGACAGCACTCCTGTTTTTTTTAATGTTGTGTGTGTGCAGGTGTGAGACACAGTGAAAAACAACAAGTGCATAAAACTTTATTCATTTTCCTCCACCAGGAAGAAAAGAAGCACTTGAGTGGCCAGTGACAAGCGATGCCCTTCACATCAAAGGGCAGTGCTGCGTGATCAAAAAAATGAAAGGGGAGGGCAGGGATCAAATCAATATAGAGTATCTCCTGTTTCTTTTTTTTTCATAAAAAAAAATGTTTTTTTCTTTTTTTGTTGGTGGACACCGCGTGCTCCTTTTCTTTTTTTTTCTTTTTTATCTTTTTTTTAAAATAACTCCCATCTCCAGTTTATATATGTTTTTCCTGTTTTTATTTAACCCCCACACTACTGCCTAACTGTGGTAGTGCTTATTTTTTTTCCCCAGCACCCATGGTGTGTGCGTGTGTAGATGTGAGACAGAGTGAGAAACACAGGGTGCACGAATCTTCATTCAATTTCCACCACCAGGAAGATATGAAAAACACCTGAGTGGCCAGTGACAAGCACTGCCCTTCAAATCACAGGGCAATGCCGTGTGATCAAAACAGTGAAGGGGAGGGTAGGGACTAAATCAAAATAGAGTTGGACGGGGAAATAATGCACTCCACTCCCTGCATCTCCTGTTTCTTTTTTTTTGTGTGTGCAGGTGTGAGACACAGTGAAAGACACAAAGTGTACGAATCTTTATTCAATTTCCACCACCAGGAAGATATGAGAAACACCCGAGTGGCCAGTGACAAGCACTGCCCTCCACATCAAAAGGGCAATGCTGTGTGATCAAAAACAGTGAAGGGGAGGGTAGTGGCTAAATCAAAATAGAGTTGGACGGGGAAATAATGCACTCCACTCCCTGCATCTCCTGTTTCTTTTTTTTTTTTTTAACCCCCACACTACCGCCTAAGTGTGGTAGTGCTTATTTTTTTCCCCAGCACCCATGGTGTGTGTGTGCAGGTGTGAGACACAGTGAAAGACACAAAGTGCACAAATCTTTATTCAATTTCCACCACCAGGAAGATATGAAAAACACCCGAGTGGCCAGTGACAAGCACTGCCCTCCACATCAAAAGGGCAATGCTGTGTGATCAAAAACAGTGAAGGGGAGGGTAGTGGCTAAATCAAAATAGAGTTGGACGGGGAAATAATGCACTCCACTCCCTGCATCTCCTGTTTCTTTTTTTTTTTTTTTTTTTTTTTTTTTTTTTTTTTTTCAAAAACCCCCACACTACCGCCTAAGTGCGGTAGTGCTTATTTTTTTTCCCCAGCACCCATGGTGTGTGTGTGCAGGTGTGAGACACAGTGAAAGACACAAAGTGCACAAATCTTTATTCAATTTCCACCACCAGGAAGATATGAAAACACCCGAGTGGCCAGTGACAAGCACTGCCCTTCAAACCACAGGGCAATGCTGTGTGATCAAAAACAGTGAAGGGGAGGGTAGTGGCTAAATCAAAATAGAGTTGGACGGGGAAATAATGCACTCCACTCCCTGCATCTCCTGTTTCTATCTGTCAGCCAGGGCTCCCTGATTGGCCCAGGTTAACAACCTCAGTCAAGGATCGCATAATCAATGAGGTGCATCTGGTTCTGGTTCCAGTCAGTACAGTCTCCTTCTGCACTGAAACAATTCAGTGAATCAGTGAACTATGACCATAGGACAAGGGAAAACCCCTTTAAACTTGTGGAAGCCAAACTTCGATATGAGGCAGCTAATCACACGACCTGGAATGTAATCTTGGAAGGGGAGTGGAGATTTAAAAAAACTGGGAGTCACATCAGAGATAGGTGGATGCTGTGATCAGAGAGATGACGAGAATCAGTTTTCCTCTTTTGAATGCCTTGTGAATTCCTTGCATACTTCACACATCACGGGGAGTTCAGAACTGTCTGCAAGGCAGCTGTTTGTCCTACATAGAGCAGGAGCCCTGTGAAAGATGGATGCTGGTTCCACATGACAGTACTTGGGTCAGGCAACCATCCATCACAAATAGCATATTTGTTGAATAGCTTCTCTGCACATACATCAATATCCTGCATTAGAAAGTGCTACTTACATCCACCCGTCTCTGATGCACAGGGTGATCTAGATTATAAGACAAGCCCAGAATCAAATATCACCATGTCTCAAAGACAAAAAGTATATAGATTGATTCAGAGAGAGCCATTGAGGAGCAGCATCAAAACGTACAATAGAGAAGGAGGCCATTAAGCCTACTGTGCCTGTGCTAGCTCTTTAAAAAGAGCTGTCCATTTTGTCCTACTCAATTGTACTTCCCTCATAGCTCTCCATAGCTGCCTTTAAGGAGAGCAAATCTCAGTTTTGCTTTCTGAATCGACCTGTTCAGGCAGGTTATGACATACCTCCATGGTCAACAGATTCCAAGGTGGGATTGAACTTGCACCCTCTTTCCCAGAGGTAGGAAACTACCACCACAGCAAAGACTCCGAAATCCCAGCTTCTTTCGAGTCTCAATAAAACGGAAAAGCTTCACCTGATTATAATACAAGTAAATTTCCTCCACACCTTCTCCAATACTTTGACAGACTTTCCGAGGTGATGTGATTAGAATTCAAAACTTTAGCTGAGGTCTGGTACATAAAACATATCCATTGTCTTGCTTTTTTATTTGTTCATTTGTGGGATGTGGGCATCGTTGGCTGGGCCAGCATTTTACTGCCTGTCCCTAGTTGCCCTTGAGAAGGTGGAGATTAGCTGTTTTCTGGAACTGCTACAGTCTACCTGCTGTGGTTTGACCCACAATGTTACTGGGGAGGGAATTCCAGGATTTTGACCAGTGACAATGAAGGAACGGTAATATATTTCCAAGTCGAGATGGTAAGTGGCTTCTTGGAGGGGAACCCGAAAGTGGTAGTGTTCCCATGTATCTGCTACCTTTGTCCTTCTAAATGGAAGTGGTTGTGGGTTTGGAAGGTGCTGTCTGAGGATCTTGGGTGAATTTTATTTGATAGATAATCAAATATCTCAGATGCTGGATATATTATTATAAAAGGTGGATCCAGTGCTCAGGGCAAGGCTCTTAAAGTCTGCAAAACTATATGTTGCCAATTACATCCACAGCAAGACAGAGGAAATGTTTTTCTGACTTAAGGAATTGCAGAAGTCAAACTTAAAGATCTGCAAGCTCTTAAGATTTTGAAAAAATTATTCATGCAATGTGGGTGTCACTGTCTGCACCTGAACTATTGCCCATCCCTAATTACCCTTGAATTGAACTTTGAATTGATTGGCCATTTCAGAGGGCAGTTAAGGGTCAACCATATTGCTGTAGCTATGGAGTCATGTGTAGGCCAGACCAGCTAAGGATGGCACAGTTTCTTTTCCAAAGGATATTGGTGAACCAAATGGGTTTTACAATAATTGAAAGTGGTCACCTTTAAATTAGCAGTTAAAAATCACACAACACCAGCTTATAGTCCAATAGGTTTATTTGGAAGCACTAGTTTTCGGAGTGCTGCTCCTTCATCAGACAACCACCTGATGAAAGGGCAGTGCTCCGAAAGCTAGCGCTTCCAAATAAACCTGTTGGACTGTAAGCTGGTGTTGTGTGATTTTTAACTTTGTCCACCTCAGTCCAACACCGGCATCTCCAAATTTAAACTGGGAGGTGAGTGACTGACTGCAGGATTCCTAACCTCTGACCTGCTTTTGTAATCACTGTATTTTTGTGGCCAGTTAAGTTCAGTTTCTGATCAATATAACCTACTCCAGGCTGCTGATACAGGGGTAGAGAATAAGAAAACAAGAGGGAGGAAGAAAATGGGATAGTAAAATAAGCACTAAATTGGATAAAGGTAGAGAAAAGGCGAGAAAGGCAAAGAATGAGATAGTGCAGGGAATTTGTTAAAGACGCAATGAGAGCAGAAGGAAATTATAACAAAGGTTAGTGACTGGAATAATGGTATGAAATGAAGAAGTAGAAATACAGGTTATTTGACATTTTAGAAATTCATGGTGAATCTGCCCAGAAGCAGAATCATTCTGGCAAGACGAGTTATCTCTCAGCTGAGGGAGCCAACACTGAGATAACGAGTTGAGCTGAGCTAACACTGCTGCTGCTAAGCATATTCTTGTTGGCCAGAGATAATATTGGAAAGGTTTTACTCGATTCCTCTGGTGCTTCAATGATGGTAGAATAGTTGCTGGAACATAATGAATTTCCAGATAGAATTCTCTCCACTGAGTATAAAGATCAGAATTAAAAGATTTATGAATTAATGAGGCCATTGAGAATAATATTTCTTTCTGCAGGTCGCACCCAGTTCCCAACACCAGTATTCATATTTGTGATCTGTTTCTTTTCTACTGTCACTCCCCACCCCTCTTTCTTCCCAATGTATCATTCCCACCGAGGGGAGCAGCGTTTGACATCGAGGCCAAGTTGCTTCTAACCATCAAACATTGGACACACTCTTGGTCATTGTAACCAATCGAGTGTTACCTTCAGCAGAATCCTCGCCTGGCGATCAAAATGTTGCTCGCATAGTCCACAACAAAACAACATAACCTCAGAATCTGAGTTCCTCCTTTCAGAGTGATGTCAGGAAGAACTTCTTCACACAAATGGTAATGGAAATCTAGAACTTGGTCAAGTGAAGGGCTAGGAGTTAACTGAAAGACCCAGAGCTTGTTAAATCCAGGATAGTTCTGACACCCCTATCACTTCCAAATACCATGCTGACATCAATCAGAAGAGCCAGCAAGCACTTCAGGAATTTAAAAATCCAGAGCTGAGGTGGATAGATTTCTGTCGGATAAAAGGTGTTAAGAACTCATTGAATGAGGGACATCACGTGGAGTTAAGATGCAAGTCACCCATGATCTAATGGAATGGCAGAGAAGCTGAATGGCCTCCTTCTGTTCCTAGGCTCCAAGTTACTTCCACTTTCAGCATTGTGTCTGCCATTGGAGACAACATTGTTGTTAAATATTGGTGCGGGGAAGGGGGGAGACATAGCCAGTGGGCCAAGAGGCAATTACTGTGTCTGTGGAACTTGCCAGACTGCCTCTCTGAGAGTGTCTCTCAGAGGATAGGATACTGTGATGGCATCTTTGTGTCTTCCCCCAGAATTATATTTGAGGTTTGTCACAAAGCCAACTGGATGCACTGAACTCCCAGTTCTAACAGTGTGTCAGAGGACCCAGGAAGAAGGTGGGCTCTGACTGCCAATGGAGCTGGTGGGTAAGAAAGTGCTTACATTGTTATGTATTCCTCACGATCCCAGAAGGTTGCAGAGTATAACTGCATATTTTTAAAGTGTAATTGTTCTAACATGACTTCAACCCAGGAAAGCAGCTAACGATATGAAACATGCATGTCGTCAAGGACACTGTTACAACTGAACCTCATAGAGGTCATGGGGAAACTTAAGCTGCTCTTATATTGACCTCATTAGTCTGTCTAGCTTCCCAACATGCACCCAACATGGGATCAACCCTTGACTAAAGATTCATTGAGGCAAGAGGGAAGTGAGACCATTTCATTTCAAATTAAAGTTGGATTTTGCTGCAATTAATTGCAGCTTGTTTCTTGTTTACCCCTCAAATCGTCTTCGCCCCTTTCCTGAGGTTCTCCCAAATCCTAATGGATGACCACTGACCATAGGCAAAAGTGAGGACTGCAGATGCTGGAAACCAGAGTTTAGATTAGAGTGATGCTGGAAAAGCACAGCAGGTCAGGCAGCATCCTAGGAGCAGGAAAATCTAATCTAAACCCTGACCACTGACCATGTCATGAGCAAAGAAAAGCAACTCCTGTGTTGGTATCAAAGCTGGGCATGGGTAAACCATGCTCTCTGCTCCCTACCAAAACAGCTGTGGAAACATCAGGAGGGGACCCAAGGGAATGGGGCCTGTTTTGACATCCTCAGATTGAACAACAACAATTGGTACAGTGATTGGCACAATGTCAGCTGCTTACCGTTTCTGTGCCAGTTTTTAATGATGTAGTAGATCAATCACATTTTTAAACTTGCACAGCAGAATGCCACTTTCTCATGCATTGACCTTTAATGGACCAAATGGCAAGTTTGAGCTAGTGATATGGGCCTGCAGCATTAAATGTGGTCAAAGGTGCTTTGTAAACTGGTATTTGCTTATTAAACCTGGTAGTTCTGACACTCCTATCACTTAAAATTACCATAACAACATCAATCAGAGGAGCCAGCAAGCACATCAGGAATTTAAATCATTTTCTCCCCCATGGCACATATCTCAAATCTTCTTACTCAGCACCAACTTTCATTATCAGGATTTACATTATTGGGGCAAAGCAAAGATGCACACTTTGAAAGGTCATAGCAACTCTGTTCCTTATTTGTCTTTATTCTTTTCTCTTCTTCTTCTAAGGTGGAAGAATGCCTGTCCACTGTCTCATCTCAGGGACATCTCATCCTCCATTGGTTTGACAGAGATTCCCTCTCTTGCAGTGCCAATGCTAAAGGATTAGTTAGGAGCAGAGTGCGGAGGCAAACCAGGTGGTGCATATCGCAGGGAGTGGATCACCATGAGCAGGTTGTACAGTGGGCAGCAAGGCAAGTGCCAAGGCCAGAGCCCACTAAGAGTTGGGGTGAGGAAGGGAGAGTTTTCACCCAGCATCCTAAAACCGATTATCAGTGTCATTATCATCTTGCTGTTTGTGGTAGCTGCTGTGTGCAAATTAACTGTCATATTCCTCACTGTCTCTAAATGTACCCCATTGGTTGTAATGCACTTTGAGTTGTCCTAAGTTTCTGAATTGTGCTATATGAATGCAGATCTCTCAGTATCAGCTTTCAGAATTATAGCATTTTCAATTTGATTTATCACTGTTACGCATTCCGAGGTACAGTGAAAAGTGTTGTCTTATGTGTTTTACACTCGAGAGTGTGGTGCTGAAAAAGCACAGCAGGTCAGGCAGCATCCGAGGAGCAGGAGGTTTGATGTTTCGGGCAAAAGCTCTTCATCAGAAAGGAAAGATTCTTTCGACTCTAATCTCCAGCATCTGCAGTCCTCACTTTCACCTCATGTGCTTTACAGGCAGATCATACTACACAAGTGCATCAGGGTAACAGAAGAGAGTGCAGGATGCAGTGTTACAGCTTATTATGTAGTAGTTAAGTACTAATTAAGCCTTCAGTGGCAGAACTATAATGGACATTGATCCTGCCTCACATCCTGTTGACTTTGTGACTAAAGTACAAATGGGCTGGCAGGTATGAAATCTCGTCGGTTTGAGATCCCAAGGCAGCCCAGCTGTAAGGGACAATGTGTGAGTAGATCTCATTGAACTGCTTCAGCAGGATTGTAAGGAGCATTAATCAAGTGTGACTCTTATTGATCACACCTGTATGTCACTTAGGCCGGGCTGTGGAAACACTTCAGGCAAATGCAAGTTCCAACGATATATGCAACGATATATTGATCGTTGAGGTAAAAGTAACAGAAAGATTAGCATTTATATAGTCCTTTAACATGACCTCAAGGCATCAGAAAGTGCTTTATAAACATAGATGTACTTTCGAAGTGTAATCATTGTCGTTACAAAGGGAACATGATCGGCAATTTGTACATCACTAGATCCCACAAGCAGCAATGTGCCAAAGATCAGATTATTTGTTTACAAGTATGTTTCCAGCAATGAGAAACTAAAACTGAATAAGTTGGGACTGTCCACATGGGAGAGAAGAAAGCTAGGAGGATATCTAATCGATGTTTTCAAAATCATGAATACACTGGATAGAGGTGATCAGGAAAAGTTGTCCCCACTCATAAAAGGAACAATAACAAGAGGCCATAGATTGACAATGATCTGCAAAAGAAGATAAGATGAAGTGAGGTAAAACTTTGTCAGTTAGGGTATATTCGATGACATCCACCTTGCTGACCATGTTACAATCACCACAGTGGTCAGATTTTTAAAATTCACTCATGGGAAATAGGCTTCACAAGGAGCTCTTATGGTGCAGTGGGTAGTGTCCCTACCTAGAGTCATAGAGTCATTGAGTCATTGAGATGTGCAGCACAGAAACAGACCCTTTGGTCCAACTGGTCCATGCCAACCAGATGTCCCAATCCAGTGCAGTGCCTGAAAGTTTGGTGGTTACAGATTCAATTGAAGCATTCAAGAGGGATAATTGTTCAGAGAAAAATAATGTGCAAGAGTGTGTGGATGTCAGGAGACTGGCATGAGATAATGATGCTTGATTAATGAACAGGAGGAAGCATGAAGAACCGAATGGTCTCCTTCTCCACCATAACACTTCAGCAGTTCTGAGATGTGCTTTACTGTAGTTGGGTAGACCTAAACATTTGACCACTCACTTATTCCAGGTATTAATCTAGTAAACATTCTCTGCACCTCTACCGTTTACATCTTTCTTTAAATAAGGTGACCAATGCTGTAAACAATATTCCACAAAAGGTCTCACTAATGCCCTGTATAATTGAAGCAGAGCATTTCAACATTTATATTCAATTCCCCTCATGATAAATGATAACATGCTACTAGATTTCTCCAACTTCCTCATTTCCCCTCCCCCCACCTTATCTCAGTCCCAACCCCCGGATTCAGCACCGCCCTCTTGACCTGCTATCTTCTACCCGACCTCTCCGCCCCCACCCCCCCTCTGGCCTATCACCCTCACCCTCACCTCCTTCCACCTATCGTATTCCCAGCGCCCCTCCCCCAAATTCCCTCCCCCCTACCTTTTATCTCAGCCCGCTTAGCACACCAGCCTCATTCCTGAAGAAGGGCTTATGTCCGAAACGTCGATTCTCCTGCTCCTCGGATGCTGCCTGACCTGCTGTGTTTTTCCAGCACCCCATTTTTCAACTCTGGTCTCCAGCATCTGCAGTCCTCACTTTCTCCAACTAGATTTCCTAACCAGGCATGAGACTTGGGGGAGCTCTTGTAGCAGATGGTTAGTAGCTGAAAGAGTTAACTTAGATCACAAGATAAGCTCTGTCATCAGGATATGGGAGGAGCTAGCCAGCAGTTGAAAGATCTCCACAGAGGCTGATATCCAGTCATCAAGTCACCCTTTATTTACATGTGCGGAGTTCTTGACACTGGTCCAGCTTCCTCACAAACCCACCGACTCCCACAGCTACCTGGATTACACCTCTTCCCACCCTACCTCTTGCAAAAATGCCATCCCGTATTCCCAATTCCTCTGCCTCCACCATATCTGCTCCCAGGAGGACCAGTTCCACCACAGAACACACCAGATGGCCTCCTTCTTTAGAGACCGCAATTTCCCTTCCCACCTGGTTAAAGATGCCCTCCAATGCATCTCGTCCACATCCCACACCTCCGCCCTCAGACCCCACCCCTCCAACCGTAACAAGGACAGAATGCCCCTGGTGTTCACCTTCCACCCTACAAACCTTCGCATAAACCAAATCATCCACCGACATTGGCGCCATCTCCAAACGGACCCCACCACCAGGGATATATTTCCCTCCCCACCCCTTTCCGCCTTCCGCAAAGACGGTTCCCTCCATGACTACCTGGTCAGGTCCACGCCCCCCTACAACCAACCCTCCCATCCTGGCACTTTGCCCTGCCACCGCAGGAACTGTAAAACCTGCGCCCACACCTCCTCCCTCACCTCTATCCAAGGCCCTAAAGGAGCCTTCCACATCCATCAAAGTTTTACTTGCACATCCACTAATATCATTTATTGTATCCGTTGCTCCCGATGCGGTCTCCTCTACATTGGGGAGACTGGGCGCCTCCTAGCAGAGCGCTTTAGGGAACATCTCTGGGACACCCGCACCAATCAACCACACTGCCCCGTAGCCCAACATTTCAACTCCCCCTCCCACTCTGCCGAGGACATGGAGGTCCTGGGCCTCCTTCACCGCCGCTCCCTCACCACCAGATGCCTGGAGGAAGAACGTCTCATCTTCCGCCTCGGAACACTTCAACCCCAGGGCATCAATGTGGACTTCAACAGTTTCCTCATTTCCCCTTCCCCCACCTCACCCTAGTTCCAAACTTCCAGCTCAGCACTGTCCCCATGACTTGTCCAGACTTGTCCTATCTGCCTATCTCCTTTTCTACCTATCCACTCCACTCTCTCCTCCCTGACCTATCACCTTCATCCCCTCCCCCACTCACCCATTGTACTCCATACTACTTTCTCCCCACCCCCACTCTCCTCTAGCTTATCTCTCCACCCTTCAGGCTCACTGCCTTTATTCCTGATGAAGGGCTTTTGCCCGAAATATCGATTTCGCTGCTCCTTGGATGCTGCCTGAACTGCTGTGCTCTTCCAGCACCACTAATCCAGAAACTGGGTTCCAGCATCTGCAGTCATTCTTTTTATCCAGCTTCCACAGAGCCAGCTCTCAGAGTGAACAGAACCTCTGATAGTCCTGTTTATAACTGTCAGCCAGGGCTCCCTGATTGGACCAGGTTAACAGCCCCAATCAGGGAACTCATATTCTATGACATCCACCTGGGCTGACCAGGTTACAATCACCACAGTAGTCAGATTTTTAAAATTCACTCGGGGGAAATAGGCATCGTAAGGCATCTCAGCCAAGAGGCCAAGGCTCAAATCCCAAATGCCCCAGAGGGGATTGAACAGTTTGATTTGAAAATATCTAAGCATTGCTGGCTGGACCAGCATTAATTATTCATTCCTAGCTGCCCCTTGAAAAGGTGTTAACCCACAATGCTATAAGGGAGGGAATTCCACCATTTTGATTCCAAGTTAGGACAGTGAGTGATTTGGAGGGGAACTTGTAAGTGGTGGTGTTCCCTAAGCCAGAGTGCAAAGTGATGACAAGTGTACGAGCCGATTTCCTGTAGTCCAGAGCATGGTTAATATTCTGATTTATAGGAACAGGGATGTTATTCCATTGTACATATTGCATTATTCTATTAAAGTATTTCTGTGTCCCTTGAAGATCATCAAATGTAATTACCATTGAGTAAACATCAACAAATTTGTCAATCCCCTTTTATTGGCCAGGGTTTGTATTCTTGTTTATCAAAGAGTAAGGCCAAGTTTTAGTTTCAGGTCGATGGTGTGTTTCATTTTTAAAAATTGTCTTATATCCATCCAAAAGTGTGACTGTTTGTAAAGTGCTCTGTGTGACGTCCATACACAGAGCCAGACAGCATTCTAGGTCTTCTACATGCTGATTTCCCAGTCTGCCTTCTCATGTAGATACAAGGGAACCTCAGATACTATTTGAGGAAATATGCTTGGTGCCCGGGTCAAAATTCATCCCTCAATCAACATGAGTAAAATATAGATTACCTAGTCAATGTGGCTCATTGCTATTTGTGGGATCTTGCTGTGTGCATGCTGCCTGACTTGTTTCTGAAATTTTGAGAGTGCTGCACTGATGGTAGGGTGTTTTTGGAAGTTCTGGGGTCATTGAAAGCCACTAACATAAATGCAAGCCATTCTTCCTTTTTTAATTATAGAGAAATGGATTGGGCCATTTATAAACCCAGGATGAAGAACCTGTTTGATTAGCAAACACCCTGTGGGATTCTGCTGGAACGGGCATCGTTGTAGCTTAAAAGATGGAAAAGTCTTCCTCCAGGTTATAATGCAATGTTCCTGCAGGTATCGATGACAGGATTGAACTCAACTCTGAGAGACCAAAGGGTTAAATAGGGCTGACTGTTGAGGAATGGCCTTGAAGACTTTGAGTGACGTATAGACTGGTACTAACAAGGTAACAACAATGACTGCAGATGCTGAAAACCAAATACTGGATTAGTGGTGCTGGAAGAGCACAGCAGTTCAGGCAGCATCCAACGAGCAGCGAAATTGACGGATGAAGGGCTTTTGCCCAACGAGCAGCGAAATCGACGGATGAAGGGCTTTTGCCCGAAACGTCGAATTCGCTGCTCGTTGGATGCTGCCTGAACTGCTGTGCTCTTCCAGCACCACTAATCCAGTATAGACTGGTACTGTCATGTAAAGGGAAGGTGGTGGCAAAGAGATAAGGTCTCTGGCCTAATTATGCAGAACACCAAGTCCCCTTTTCTTTTAGCACTTGTGGAGACGCAGGTTTAAATCCCATTGTGGTCGATGGTGACCTGTTGACCAAAAGGACATAGATTCAAGTCCCACCTATCCCAGAGCAGGTTGACTTTTAAAAAAAAATTCTAGAATGCTGCTACCATGAAGTGGATTGGAATGAGGAAGGAAGGTGAGGGGGGAGTGGAGAAGAAAATGTGAAGTTCGAAAGAACTGACCACTTTTACTGTCACAGCTAAAAGGCAGGGGTTGCTAAATTTCAAGATTTTCTGCAATGGTTAAGTGTTGCAATACTTACTGCTTTACCTCATTGCTTCTCAAGATATTCCTGGTTCAGTCTTTCTCACCATTTAATCCTGATTGCATCTCCCTCTTTAGGCCAAACTGACCTATTGGGTATGATTTCAAGGCACCTACTTGGCAGTAAGCTATTGGATCAGATCAGCCATGATCTCATTGAATGGCAGAGTGGACTTGATGGGCTGAATGGTTGACTTCTGCTCATATATCTTTATGGCCTTACAGTGTCAGAAATGAGCTGAATCTTGGGCTTTTTCTACCTTGTATATACATACTGTTTTTAGCAAGGCTATGAGAGAGAGAGAGAGAGACAGAGGGAGAGAGAGGTTGGGGGAGATCCCTGGGCTGGTTTCCTGACGGGGAACAGATTGCTGGAAAGCACAGGCTAATGGAACCCGGAAGCTTCTTGATTTGTCTGAACTAGAACTGCATGATTTGCACAATCAGCTTTGCCCATTGAAGAAGAGCAGCGACCTGGACCGTCATGTTTTAATCAATACGTCATGGTCTAATTAATTATGCGATCGGAAAAAATCAATTTGGCTTCATTAAAGAGTTGAGAGGCTGCACCCACTGTAACTGGATTCTATAATCACTAGGATGTTAATGCAGTCTAGCCTCTTCTATTACTTTAATATTGTTTGAGCTTAGGTTACCCAGGCTACAGTTCGAACCACAAACAAACCCATTGTGTGTAGGAGGAATCAAAGCAATGTGAATTGCTGCAGTGCTCGTGGGAAGAAAGGTGACCTCTGTTTCCTCTTCAGTATCAGAAGTTCCACAAAATGTCTTGGGTCAAAGATGAGACAATAGAGTACTGGTCCCACCCTACTTATGGTTCTCTTATATTTAAGCTCTGCACGCCCTCTTCATAACTGAAAGCCTTGTTTCCAACACCCTGCTGCTGCCTGCCCATCGTGCTGAGGTGCTCAGGCTGACCTCTGCATGACCTAAGCCTGCCCTTATCTGCCACTGACTGCTCTACAGCTGTGACACAAGTAAGGGAAGTGAGGGTTTACTGAGATACACTGGGACACCAACTCCAAAAATAAATACTGTACATGGGCATCTGGAGTGTGCTTTTCCCCATCTCAGTGCATCCCAAATCATTTATGTACAGCTGAAGTGTAATCACTGTAAGAAACACTGCAGTCAATTTTACACAACATAATCCCACAAATACAATAATGATCTGCATGGACAAGTTGGGCTGAAGGGCCTGTTTCTGGGCTGTATGATTCTGTGATCATTCCTAAGGGGCTGAATGACATTTCCTGTTGACACGTTCCTCTGGATTCCTATCACCAACTCCCTAGCCAGTGCAAATAGCTTTACTTTACCAAAACTCAACTGTTTTCTTTGAAAATTTCATGAAATCTTATTTTGTCTTCTTCTGCAGCAAGTGGAAATTTTCTTCAATGTTGGAACCTCACAGTCCAGTCTCTCTTCTGGCTTCAAGGAGCAGTGAGAGTTAACAAGGGCTGATATCAAAGGACCCACCAAAGCACACGTGGTCCCTGATAGGAATGCAAAAGGGTGATGCTCGCTGTTTGTGTTGGTGCAAACTGCTGGAAGCTAAATAGGAGAGGTCTCTGGGGTATAGGGTAGGTAGAGGCACATGACTCAAACACAGAAACATGAAACAAACAACCTGGTTCAGAAAAACAATTCACAGCTCAGGTTACCAGTGTCACATTTTAATCCCCAAGGAGATAGTAATATATTTCACAAAATGGGCAGGACAGTAGATGTGATCTAAATGGACTTCAGTAAGGCATTCGACAAGGTTCCCCATGGGACACTGATTAGCAAGGTTAGATCTCATGGAATACAGGGAGATCTAGCTATTTGGATACAGAACTGGCTCAAAGGTAGAAGACAGAGGGTGGTGGTGGAGGGTTGTTTTTCAGACTGGAGGCCTGTGACCACTGGAGTGCCACAAGGATCGGTGCTGGGCCCTCTACTTTTTGTCATTTACATAAATGATTTGGATGCGAGCATAAGAGGTGCAGTTAGTAAGTTTGCAGATGACACCAAAATTGGAGGCGTAGTGGACAGCGGAGAGGGATACCTCAGATTACAATAGGATCTGGACCAGATGGGCCAATGGGCCAAGAAGTGGTAGATGGAGTTTAATTCAGATAAATGTGAGGTGCTGTATTTTGGGAAAGCAAGTCTTAGCAGGACTTATACACTTAATGGTAAGGTCCTAGGGAGTGTTGCTGAACAAAGAGACCTTGGAGTGCAGGTTCATAGCTCCTTGGAAGTGGAGTCGCAGGTAGATAGGATAGTGAAGAAGGTGTTTGGCATGCTTTCCTTTATTGGTCACAGTATTGAGTACAGGAGTTGGGAGGTCATGTTGTGGCTTTACAGGACATTGGTTAGGCCACTGTTGGAATACTGTGTGCAATTCTGGTCTCCTTCCTATTGGAAAGATGTTGTGAAACTTGAAAGGGTTCAGAAAAGATTTACAAGGATGTTGCCAAGGTTGGAGGATCTGAGCTACAGGGAGAGGCTGAACAGGCTGGGGCTGTTTTCCCTGGAGCGTCGGAGGCTGAGGGGTGACCTTATAGAGGTTTACAAAATTGTGAGGGGTGGATATGATAAATAGGCAAAGTCTTTTCCCTGGGGGAGGGGAGTCCAGAACTAGAGGGCATAGGTTTAGGGTGAGAGGGGAAAGATATAAAAGAGACCTAAGGGGCAACTTTTTCATGCAGAGGATGGTACATATATAGAATGAGCTTCCAGAGGATGTGGTGGAGGCTGGTACAATTGCAACATTTAAGAGGCATTTGGATGGGTATATGAATAGGAAGGGTTTGGAGGGATATGGGCCGGGTGCTGGCAGATGGGACTAGATTGGGTTGGGATATCTGGTTGGCATGGACGGGTTGGACCGAAGGGTCTGTTTCCATGCTGTACATCTCTATCACTCTATGACTCTATCTTGTGATCAGTTTTTGTACTCCACCTTTCTGCTCTATCTGCACCCCAGATAATAAGTACTTTGTTATGTTTTCAAGACTCTGAAAGTGAATGGGCTAATCCTCAGATTTCAGAACACCATCCAAGCTGACATTATCAGTAGAAGGTTTGGCATGCACTCAACTGTGGTGAAAACAATGACTGCAGATGCTGCAAACCAGATTCTGGATTAGTGGTGCTGCCTGAACTGCTGTGCTTTTCCAGCACCACTAATCCAGAGTGCACTAAACTGAGAAGCTCATACAATAATAATTGGGAATTGTAGCAATAAGTCCTGCTGGAAGTATAAGTTCTTTAAGGAACTTTCAACTAAACAGAGCACTCATGAAAATACCTTGCTTCAAATCTCCAATTTCCTTTCTTAACAATGCAGTTTATGCTTTCCAGTCAGGACGTTATAGAATAATGCGGTGTGGGACTTAATAGTGTAATTATTGCGGCACTGTTTAAAATCCACTCCAAACTGATTGGAAAACATCGCCTCTTCCAAAGTGCTCCTTAAAACTGAGATTTTTGAGAATGGATTTGGTCACATTTGGTCACGAATTCCCGGATTTCTCATATTTCTGTCCGATGTATGAGGTGCCTTGCTGTGTAAATGTGTTGTTTTGTTGTTTCACCTCTTTATGGCTGTTGCTGGGACACAGATGTTAGATGCTGCAGTGACCTTTGCTTAACAATTAAGAATAAATGTAATGGAATCCACACCATCTTAATCCAGATTTGGATTCCAATTTTTTTTGCCGAGCGAACATTGCCGTTGATGCATGACTTTTCTGAGGAGACCCTAGGTTGCACAAGCAAAGCATTGATTTACAACCCCATTTAAAAGAAGTTGGTGCTTGAACTGTATCATGTGGGGCTTAGTGGGAGGGAACAAGAGAACATATAACACCCCCTAAATCTCAAAGAGATTAGATTTGAATCCCTGGGAGAGGAATGGGTCTTTGTATATTGGCTTCAAACTTGTGTAAACGTGCAACAATAACATTGCAACCCAGGAAGGCTTTGGTTTTTGTTTGAGAGCCAGATGAATGGAAGTGAGGGTAGGGGAGGGAGACATTAATGAAAGTGAGGGTAGGGAGGGAGACAGATTAATGGAAGTGAGGGTGGGGGAGGGAGACAGATTAATGGAAGTGAGGGTAGGGAGAAGGAGACAGATTAATGAAAGTGAGGGTGGGGGAGGGAGACAGATTAATGAAAGTGAGGGTGGGGGAGGGAGACAGATTAATGAAAGTGAGGGTGGGGGAGGGAGACAGATTAATGGAAGTGAGGGTGTGGGAGGGAGACAGATTAATGAAAGTGAGGGTAGGGGAGGGAGACAGATTAATGAAAGTGAGGGTGGGGGAGGGAGACAGATTAATGAAAGTGAGGGTGGGGGAGGGAGACAGATTAATGAAAGTGAGGGTAGGGGAGGGACACAGATTAATGAAAGTGAGGGTGGGGGAGGGAGACAGATTAATGAAAGTGAGGGTAGGGAGGGAGACAGATTAATGGAAGTGAGGGTAGGGGAGGGAGACAGATTAATGAAAGTGAGGGTGGGGGAGGGAGACAGATTAATGAAAGTGAGGGTAGGGGAGGGAGACAGATTAATGGAAGTGAGGGGAGGGGAGGGAGACAGATTAATGAAAGTGAGGGTAGGGAGGGAGACAGATTAATGAAAGTGAGGGTGGGGGAGGGAGACAGATTAATGAAAGTGAGGGTGGGGGAGGGAGACAGATTAATGAAAGTGAGGGTGGGGGGAGACAGATTAATGAAAGTGAGGGTGGGGGAGGGAGACAGATTAATGGAAGTGAGGGTGGGGGGGGGAGACAGATTAATGGAAGTGAGGGTCGGGAGGGAGACAGATTAATGAAAGTGAGGGTGGGGGAGGGAGACAGATTAATGAAAGTGAGGGTCGGGAGGGAGACAGATTAATGAAAGTGAGGGTGGGGGAGGGAGACAGATTAATGAAAGTGAGGGTAGGGGAGGGAGACATTAATGAAAGTGAGGGTGGGGGAGGGAGACAGATTAATGGAAGTGAGGGTGGGGGAGGGAGACAGATTAATGAAAGTAAGGGTCGGGAGGGAGACAGATTAATGAAAGTGAGGGTGGGGGAGGGAGACAGATTAATGAAAGTGAGGGTAGGGGAGGGAGACATTAATGAAAGTGAGGGTGGGGGAGGGAGACAGATTAATGAAAGTGAGGGTGGGGGAGGGAGACAGATTAATGAAAGTGAGGGTCGGGAGGGAGACAGATTAATGAAAGTGAGGGTGGTGGAGGGAGACAGATTAATGAAAGTGAGGGTAGGGAGAGGGACAGATTAATGAAAGTGAGGGTGGGGGAGAGGGACAGATTAATATAAATGAGGGTAGGGGAGAGGACAGAGTACTGAAGATAAATTAAAGTGAAGAAGACTTTGGAATTCAATTTTGATTATTTTCCTCTGTAAATTTCCATTGCCGTTTTTGATTATTGTGGTTACCTTGCCCCAGGGTTGTATCAACCAATCTTATTTATTTTAAGAGTGAAAGGAAAATATGTGCAGAGTCAATGAAATCTTCTGGACTGCTTTTTATACCTGTACTGACACTGGAGAGGAAATGTCTGCACTTTAGTTTCACTCTTATTGACCTTGAGCTTATGTTCCTCCTCTCCTCAACGATGACATGAATGTTGGAGGCCTGGTCATCACGATACTCTGGCCAATGTGAGTGTGAGGCAGGCTGTCACTTTCTGATGATTTTATGATTTAAAGGCCCCCTCACCTCTCACTGAGAAACTGAATCTGCACATTCCACAACAGAAACCCAGAACCCTGGGGTCTGGACTATAACTCAAAGCAGGACACTGATGATAAAAGAGCTGTGCAGCAGGCTGAATAGTTGTCTCTCATGGACACTGGCTGATTCTTGTCTCTCTCAAACAAGAGGAACATAAGAAATTATAGATGGAGGAGTCCATTCAGCCCCACCATCCTGATGGACCAAGGCTCATCTGTTCCAGCCCTGAACTCCTCTACCATGCCAGCTCCTCATAGCCATCTTCTGCTTGATATTTCACAAATCTATCCACCTCCCCTATAAATATTTCCATGATCTAGCCCCCCACAACTCTCTGGTTTCGGGAATTCTAGGTACTCACTACCCCCGAAAGAAGAAATTCCGACACACCTCAGTTTTAAATGAGTGTCTCCTTATAGAATCAGAATCAAAGAATCCCTACAGTGTGGAAGCAGGCCTTTCGGCCCATTGCGTCCACACCAACCTTCTGAAGAGCATCCCACCCAGACATTCTCCCCCTACCCTGTAACCCTGCATTTCCCATGGCTAACCCACCTAGCCTGTACATCTCTGGGCAATTTAGCATGGCCAATCCACCTAACCTGCATATCTTATAACCTGATGAACGGCTTTTGCCCGAAACATCGATTTTCCTGCTCCTCGGATGCTGCCTGACCTGCTGTGCGTTTCCAGCACCACTCTGATCTTGACTCTAATCTCAAGCATCTGCAGTACCCCATCTCCGCCTATCTTATTCTGTAACCATGCTCCCTAGTTTGAGGTTCCCTGTTTAGTGGAAGCATCTTTTTAACATTTATCCTGTCGAGCACCCTTGGAATCTCATACATTTCAAAAGGATTGCTCCTCATTTTCTCACCTCTTGTAAATAAAAGCTGTGTTTAACCTTTCCTGATAAATGAATCCCTTCATCCCAGGAATTAGCCAAGTGAATCTCCCTTGAACTGCCTCCAATTGCAGGATATCCTTTCCTAACTTTGTGACTAAAACTGTACAAAGCACTCCAGTGTGGACTTGCTAAAACCCCGTACAGTGAATAGAAACACAGACATACCTAGCACATGCACACAACCCCTTGCTCCATCTCCTCTTTGTGCTGTGTCCTGGTTCAATAAGATTCTGAAAATACCTGTTGGCCTAGGATGTGTCTAATAAAAAAGATAATTAAATTTTTCCTAAAGGGCATGTGCCATTTCCCCCATTGCATCATATCTTTCTATTGTTTAAGTGAGGGATTGACATTTCACTCCAAGTGGGAGGATTCTCATTGGCTTTCAGGTTGGATCTCCTTCAGTGTAAATTAACATTCTTTTTCAGAGAATCTCTACAGTGTGGAAGTAGGCCATTTGGCCCATTGAGTCCACGCTGACCCTCCGAACATCATCCCACCCAGACCCACCCCATCCCTGCATTTCTCATGGCCAATTCAACTAACCTGCACATCATGGGACAATGTAGTATGGCCAGTCCCCCTAACCTCCACAATTTTGGACTGTGGGGAGAAACCTGTGCAGACATTGGGAGACTGTCACCCGAAGTTGGGATTGAACCTGTGTTCCTGGCTCTGTGAGACAACAGCGTTAATCATTGAGCCACCGTGCCCCATGCTCTCAACATATGTCTCTTGTCATATTACCAGCACCAGTTATTAAACACACCCTCTGATCTCTCAAGTTTCCAGTGGTGGAGATGGATCTGTGCTTCATGACAGTGTCTGTGGTCAGAATTGGGAAAAAAAGAGAGAACAAAAACTTACATCTGTGACCGCAAGAGTTCTCATTCTTGTCTGCTTTCCCAATGGATACATCTATTTTTTTTTCTTCACTTGTGGGACTTGGGCTTCATTGGCTGAGCCAGCATTTATTATCCATTCCTAGTTGCCCTTGAGAAGGTGGTCTGAGCTGCTTTCTTGACCCACTGCATAACCTGTGTCATGTTGGTTGAATGAAGTGGGGGAGGGACTGACAGTATTATCACAATTCTGGGAGATCACCAAGATAGGTACAGAATAGGAAATCCATTCAAAATCATCAACATTGAACAAACCTGCAAGTACTAATCCAACCCTTCCTTCAGTGATTCTGCCAGGTTAGCCTCCGTGACCCTGGGAATGCCACAGGTTTATGACTCTTTGATGCCCCCTTTTGTCCAGTTGGAACACAGGATTGTCACTAATGCTGTTTAGTTACCAAATACTGAACTCTTAATGTTCCCTCAAAGACAATGCTTGCACCCAAAAGACCACATGAAAAGGCAAAACAAATTCTCATGCCACCATTTAACATCCACAATATGATACAAATATTTCTCCCTCTGTCAGAGATAATCGCATGTCAATTAATTCTGGGCAGATAGCCTCTTTTCAGGAGGAGCAGAAAATTTGGCAGGCAGCATCATTGAGTAAGACAAAGCAGTCAGTGTTAGTTTCTCCTTCCCTTAGTGAGATAGAGGGAGCAGTATCAGATAATCAGTCTGGCCAAACTGAGATAAAGCTCATCCAACTGTAGCATGTGGGCTCCAGAACCGGATGTTCCTGTGAATCTAAAACCAGCAAAGGAAGACTTTCATTTATTTAGTGCCTTTCAAGACCTTGGATGTCCCAAAGCATTTTACAGCAAATTAAATACCTTTGGAGTGTTGTGACTAGTTAACCAGTAAAATATGTTCCTATTGGAATGTAGGAATGTGTTAGTCAATTTGTACACTGATAATTAGATAAAGGATAATGTTGTATTATTGACTGGGTACAGTTTTTATGATGTTGTTCGAGGGATAAATATTTCCCAGAACAGCAAGAAAATGTCCTAAATCTGTTTTGGAATAGCATATATGTGTGAGAAATTGTCTGGGCGGGAGAAAACTTTTCAGTAAAAAAATAACTGGCTGGAAAGAGTAATTCTTCACAGAGAATGGGAGTGAACATTGTGCTGTGGAACAGGTTTCTGAGTGGATTGTATTTACATTGTACTGACCACCCTCCAGGTGGTGCTAGGGGACCAGAGGAGGAAGGTTGTTTCCCCAAACATTTGGTTAAACCTGTTGCCTGTGAAATCTCCTGCTAATTTACCTGAGTATTTGTCCTCAGCTTAATTTTGATATACAATACAGGACAATGCAATTCAATACAGTACAGGAACAGGCCCTTCGGCCCACTAAGCCTGTGCTGATGCCTAATCCTTATTTAGACTTGCTACTAGCGTGGCACGGTGGCTCAGTGGTTAGCATTGCTGCCTCATAGTGCTAGGAACCCAGGTTTGATTCCTGCCTTGGGTGATTGTCTGTGTGGAGTTAGCATATTCTCCTCATGTCTGTGTGGGTTTGCTCTGGTTTCCTCCCAAAGATGAATTGGCCAAGCTAAATTGCCCATAGTGTTAGGTGCATTAGTCAGGAGTAAATATAGGGTTGGGGAGTGGGTTACTGTTTGGAGGGTCAGTGTGGACTTGTTGGGCCAAAGGGCCTGTTTCATTACTGTAGGGAATCTAATCTACTTGCTGAACTTAAAACGTCAACTGTTTTTGCGCTCCACAGATGTTCCAGTCCACTGAGTTTCTCCAGAAATGTCTGGTTTTGACCAAAACTGTAAGTTCCTTTCTCCACTGACACTAGCTCACTGGCTGGCTGTTTCTATTGTTAAAAACAAGTTGCTCTTTAGACCCAGTTTCTTTCAGACAACTTGTCAGAATGACTCAGCAAACAGACATAAAAGACTCCAGGGCACCCACTAGAGGTAGGTGTCAGAATTCCATGAGAGTGAAATGTAAAAGTGGGGAATTAAACAGTTAAAGGTCGGGGTGGGAAGTGACACAATATGAGGACAAGCATTCCCAAAGATGAGGAAGTCTGAAAAAGCCATCTTAATGTATTAGCAGCTTAATACCAGGTCACCAATCTAGAAGCACGAGACAGCCAGCACCTAATCTCAGTGTTAAAGTGGAGGTGAGGCTAGACATAGTGGTTGACTGGAGGTTGGTGCACTGTGTCAACGTCCTGCTCAATATGTGTTGCTCAGTGGTGCAGCTTGCCTGCAAGGAGGTAGATGTTTCAGGCCAGAGCCTAGCACAGGGCGCCAGGGCAATGCAGTACAGTCTGTCCAGACTGCACTGGAGACCACCACCCCCACCCTCAGACTGCTCCAAGCAGAGTAACCACATCATCAGGAGACCCAGCATCTGCTCCACGACAGCCCTGGTTACAGCATGGGCACCACCTTGGTGAAGGCGGCACTCTGGCTGAGAGACCAACATATGACAGCACAAAGGGAGTGTCTGCTGCACTCTGACCCCTTTCCCATCCCAGAGCCACACCCACCATTTCACTTTCCCCTGCGTTCATCAAAGACCAGTGTCATCCTTACAGGGTCGACGATGGAGCAATGTTCCCCTCGAGCCACAGCACCCTCAGAAGTTTCAAACATTATGCGTCTATGCTAACCTTTGCTCCCTGGATGCAACTCCCTGCAGTCGATGGTGCTGTTTTGGACTCTTTCTGAGCCTAAGAAACATTTCCATGTGACCATTGTCAGGTGAAGGCACTATGTCCTACAGAATTGGTTGGCAGCAGCTTGGTGGATATAGCCAGTCATTCTGCTCTGCTGATCTCTTCCACCATTTAATCAGATAAACATCAACCTTCTCTATCAACTCCACTTCCTGGAGTTTGCCACATCCCTTGATGAGTGTTTGATATAGATCACTGTCTTGAATATCCTCAATGACTGGGTCATCTGCAATATTTGAAATTGTGCCTTTACTGTCCCCCCAACCTTTGGTCATTGGTATGTGGCATGTGGTAATGTCAGTGTCTAGTAATCCAGAATTCCAGGCTAATATCCTGGGGAAATAAAAACCAGAAGAATCATGGATGCTGTAAATCAGAGACAAAAACAGAACTCGCTGGAAAAGCTCAGCAAGTCAGGCAGCATCTGTGGAGAGAAATCAGAGTTAACGTTTCAGGTTGAGTGACCCTTCCTCAGAAATCTGGGCAACTGATCTGGGGACTTATGGTTTGAATCCCAGTGTAGCAGATGGCAAAATTCAAATTCAATAAAAATCTCACTTGTTGCGAGGACTCATTTGAATCACTAATGCACTTTGGGACAGGAAATCTACCTTCCTTACTTGGTCTGGTCTATGTGTAACTCCAGACTTAAAGGGGCAGAGTCAGTTCGATGGGAGAAAGCATGGGATTTGTGTCCATTGGATGTTAGGACATTGAAGAGGCAAATACATGAAGCATGGGTTTGCAAATTGCACCTCCATTTCATTCACACTCATGTCTTTGTCCATTGACAATGCATGCAAGTTGAACCTGCTTAGGCTTCAAATGCTGATCAAAGATAGAACTTTCCAACAGTGACTTAAAGTATGGTGAATGGAGGAACATTGCTCCATCATTGATGACTCGATATAAGGATGACACTGGTCTTTGATGAACGCAGGGGAAAGTGAAATGGTGGATGTGGCTCTGAGATGGGAAGGGGGTTAGAGTACAGCAGACAGTCCCTTTGTGCTGTCATATGTTGGTCTCTCAGCTGGAGTGCCACCTTCACCAAGGTGGTGCCCGCGCTGTAACCAGGGCTGCGGTGGAGCAGATGCTGGGGCTCCTGATGATGTGATTCCTCTGCTTGGAGCAATCTTAGGCTGGGGCTTCTCCATTACAGTCCAGACAGAGTGTACTGCATTGCCCTAGAGCCCTGTGCCCCACACACAGTTGGAGCAGGCAGAGAGGAACTGGGGCAGTAGAAATTGTGGGCGGCATGGTGGCACAGTGGTTAGCACTGCTGCCTCACAGCGCCAGAGACCCGGGTTCAATTCCTGCCTCAGGTGACTCTCAGTGTGGAGTTTGCACATTCTCCCCGTGTCTGTGTGGGTTTCCTCCGGGTGCTCCGGTTTCTTCCCACAATCCAAAAATGTGCAGGTCAGGTGAATTGACCATGCTAAATTGCCCGTAGTGTTAGGTGAAGGGGCTGGGTGGGTTACGCTTCGGTGGGTTGGTGTGGACTTGTTGGACCGAAGGGCCTGTTTCCACACTGTATGTAATCTAATCTGTAAGTAATCTAATCTAATAAGCAGCCTCTGCCTTGGAGGAGGAGGGAGAAGGAGGGCGAGGACACTGAGCTGGAGGGACCTCTCCTCGTGTATGTCAGAGCTCCGCGATGCCAGCTGCTCCAAGCCCAGACTGGAGCTGTCTGAGCCCCAGTGTCAGTGGGAGAGAGCTGGCTGTGTCCCGGTGCCAGTGGGTGAGAGCTGGCTGTGTCCTGGTGCCAGTAGGTGAAAGCTGGCTGCATCGTGGACCTTCAGGTTGAGATGCATTTGGTTCACATTGTGGGGGAGGGGGAGGTGGTACTTGCAGCCTGTTATTGGCTTCCTCTCTGTTCCCTTTAGCTGGCCTTAAATAAACACTCATTTGAAATTGTCTGATTGCCTTCTGGATGTGATGCTCCCTTATTGGACAGCGACAAGTTGCGGCTCTCCAGTGGGTACTGGGGGCAAAGTATCAGTGACAATTTAGAAGGGATGTAGCTAAGTGCAGGTAAACTGTGTGACCTGGCAGTTTAACAGTCACTTTGGTTAGAGATTGGGGCTGTATGTGAGAGGGTGTAAGAACAGTATTGACTCAGTGCTGTGAACAGCGTGGCTATTTGCCGTGAGGGGTAACATTGAATTGCTAACACTTGTTCAGGTGCATAACGGTCTTTTGACAATTATCCACTGAGTGGCACGCTCCTCCAGACAAAACACAATCAGATGTGAGGGACAACATAGAGACGGGCTGGGTAGTGAATGATAGAGTTTAGATACATTTGATGAGACATCATGCTGGGTCTCACAATGAAAACCTCCCCCTGCCCTCAAAATAAAACCTGAGGTAACTGGCACTAACCAAGAAAATGTTAAGATTCAACCCAAAGACTTTGTTATCTTCCATTTCCAGTAAAAACCACTGAGATCGACAGGCAATGGGAATAGGCTGGATTCCTTGGTATCCTATCCAAGAAAGTCAGCCTCATTAGTTCATCGCCATTTTTATTACAAAGTCATTCAACTGGATGTTGTTGCTTTGCTCTTGAAAGTGGGCACATTGGAATAGAGAAATTGAGTTTAACAGTGTTCACAAAGAAATAGACTTCTCCCAAAGAAATAGACTGCTCCTCGGATGCTGCTTGACCTGCCGTGCTTTTCCAGCCCCACTCTTTGCGAATCTGACATCAAGAGTGGGCTGGCCATGTGAGGAATCAAGAGATTTCCCCAGGGTCCACCAGGAATACTGACATCATCAAACCCTGTAACATATCCCACACCTTTCAGAGGAACTGATGGGAAATTGACCAACGCATGTCGCATGCAGAGCTGGGAAAGGGGAGTGGGCAAGTCAGAGATGAGAGAGGAAGAGCAAAGACATAGTCAAACTGATGGATTGCAAGGAGGTGTCTGAAAGCAGGAAAGGAGGTGGGAAGGAAAATGGATCTTGAGTGTTTCCAATTTTGGAGGCAAAGTGACAATGTCAGAGCGGGATAGAGAAGACACCTTGATATCCAAGGAGCTGAGTGTATGTATAGAGAACCTATCACTGGAGAACAAATCAGTCTGGGACAATATCCAGGGAAGGATTTCAATCTGTCGGTATAAAAGAAAGATCCACACATGATGGGGAGGAGGAGCTTATCCACCAGCTCTACCTCATAATAGCTGCAGTATCATGACTAGACACTTGCTATTCTCCTGTCTGTCCTCCTAAATGTGTGTAATTCTGCTTGACACTGGGCAGTGCACCTTTCAGTTAAATCACTGCAATATCACTTTAACCAATCCTGGTGTTTTCTTCATTTGTAGGACGTGGACGTCGCTGTCTGGCCAGCATTTATTGCCCATCCCTAGTTGCCCCTCGAGAAGGTGGTGGTGAGCTGCCTTCTTGAATCTCTGTAGACTACTTGCTGTGGGTTGACCCACAATGCCAGGAATAGCCTAATCTGGAATCTGATTTGATGAATTTGGATCTGCAGCGAAAATTAGAGGCTACAACCTAGTGATGGTCAGACATTTAAATACAAAAATATATGTCCTTCCCCCTAAAACAAAATGAAATGGTTAATCTATAGAGTTCATTTGATTTCATTGTTAGAAAGCACTGTTTGATCTTGTTACCATTCTGACCAAAGGCAAGCATGAAATTCGGTTTTGTCTTTCCTGAATTAATCTCTTTTAGATGATTCTGATTGAGTTTGTCAGCCATGGGCATGAGGAATTCAATTATCGTTGTGAGGGGTTGTGGGGAGGAGGGGAAAGACATTTAATTTGAATTCCACAGACTGAACTGCTGCCTGCCTGTAAAAATTAAGACAGTTTTCACCGTCTTTGCTAATCAGCAACTCCCTGGGGATTTAGAACATTGAACTGCAGAAAATTGGAGGCAGTTTATTTTTTTAACCAAAGCGTTACCACAGCGATGAGATAGCTTTGGTTTATTACTGCAGGTCAAATCAAATGCAGGGACAACGGAATGGGCAGTGCCCCTTTAACGGCAGATATGGTTGTTGCATTTTCTACATGGGTTTTTAAGTTGCATAGTTGGAGTCAGTGGAAAGATTTGCAAAGCTTAACAACTCTTCCTCTTGAACTGAATGGGAAACCAGACACAAACTGTTTCCACTGAAGAGGGTCGGTTACTGGAGGACACTGAAGTCCAGCTGGCAACAAAAAGTTATCTCATCTCTTCCTACTGTCTCTTATGCCAATTACTTTGAATCAGTTTCATGGCTATGGGGAAAGGGTAGGGCAGTGGGACTAACTGAGCAGCTCTTTCAAAGACCTGGAAGAGACTCGAGGGACCAAATTGCCTCCTTCCATCCCTTAACCATCGAAGCCCATTCTTTGTGCAACGTCTTGAGATATTTCAACATGCTGAAAGGTGCTATCTGAATGGAATAAAGGAGGGGAGTGGTGAAGTGGGAATATATAAATTCACAAAGTGTGTGTATAAGCAGATGGCATCAGGTGCAAAAAAAAATTCCTGGCAACCATTTTCGGTACTCAAAAAGTTAATCCATTTAATTTTTATGTCTAATTTATGGAGAAAAAATACAACAGTGACATAAATCTGTTGAGACTTGATTAAATGCCAAGCATGCAAACTAGAATACTGTTTGGTTTTGAAAGATTCCCTGCTGTAACTCAGTGGCTCTTACACTTATTTCTCACGCTGCCGTTTCAATAAATGTTATGGAAATGCTGCCATGCAGGTAATGGCTTCATATTAATGTTTAAACAGAAAGGAATTTTTTTTCGTTAGACGTAACTTCTGAGAGGATCCAGGAAGATTTGCAGTAAACTGGATGAGATTAACTCTGTCAGACCTTGCAGTTTCAGACTGAAGGATTACTCATCGGCAATAAAGGTTCATGCCTTGTCTGTCACTGATATTTTCCTTCCTGCCATACTGATATTCTGCAGATTAGACATTGGACAAATTGGGTACATTTAAAATGATTGACGAAAGAATGACAGGCAAGATGAGATTTTGTTTTTGTTCTGATCTGGAATTGACTGCCTGGAAGGTTCAGTGAAACAGCTTCTTTCATAACTTTTTAGAAGGTACTGGATAAATATTTGAAGGGGAAAATGTGCAGGCTATTGGGTTTGGGCTGGAAATGTGAAGCATTTGCTAAGTGCCTCCAAAGGGGCAGCACAGGCTTAATGGGATGAATGGCCTCTCCCAGTGCTATATCAGTCTAGGATTGATGACTGTTAATTCCATGTATGAAAATATGGCAACCCCAATACTTGTCATCTATTCTTCATTATGTTTCCCTTGACTTCCCTGTTTGTTTAGTTTTGCTTAGGTCAGAGATGAGCTATATTCTTCTATTAACACCCACTGTGGACCTATCTCTCAACCCCAGAACCATTCCATCTCGCTTTGCCTTTTGTTCTGTGACACCTGTGATCCCCAATCTCGTTTCACCTTTAACCTTCCCCTGACTTTGCCTTCTGCTCCTATAGCTGTTCCTCATTTTTTTCAATTTACTTATGGGATGTGGGCATTGCTGGCTGGGCCAGTATTTACTGCCCGTCCCTAGTTGCCCCTTAGGGGGGGTGATGGTGAGTTGCCTTCTTGGTGAGCTGCAATCCATAGGCTGACCCACAATGCCCTTACAGAGGGAGTGAGAGATTTGACCCAGGCAAGTGGGGAGTATTCTGTTTCTCTCCTGACTTGTGGACAGTGGTTGGGCTTGAGGAATCCCCTCTGTTGTTCCCAGCATCTGACTTGCTCTTGCAGCCATGATGTTTATATGTCCATTAGTATCCCTGCTCTTTACGTTTGTTGAATCCCCTTAATCTTTATATTTTATTGGAACTTTATTTTTATACACCAACATGAATGTTATACCTAACAAGCTGTTTTTAAGAAAAATAAATTCTGGAAATGTAAACACGAACTAAAGACCTTCCTTTGCTTCAACCACAAGAAATATTCACCAATCAGATCTTTTGTTGCATTTCCATCACATTGTGCTTCATGATGACACCCGCTGCCGATGTCAATATTGGGAGAAAATGAGGACTGCATTCCTGCTCAAAACATCGTCTCTCCTGCTCCTTGGATGTTTCCTGACTGGCTGTGCATTTCCAGTGCCGCACCTTTTGACACTGATCTCAGTATTGGTCAGCCTGTGGAACTCTGCCTTTCATCCTCTCCCACTCACCTCTCACTCTAGAGAGAGAGTCCTCACTGCAGTCAACCTTACTTGAAGCTACTCTTTCCTCCTCTACACTGAATTCTCAGTTTGATCCACATTCCCAGATACTCACTTAGCCTTTGTCTAACTCAGATACAAGGTGATGCCTATTGGAACCAGGAGGGTCCGATAACTGAATGTTTCTCCATTGTACTTCAGCAGAAAGACTTCAGATCTGTGCCTTGGCGGCAGCTGACCCAAGCTTTAGCACATCCCTCAGCACGGAGTCCTGGACTTTGGAATGTGCCAGACTGCAACACTCAGTCGAGGTCAAACGCTTTACCTGGAAGACCAACAAGTTTTGGGCAGACTTTCACCGAGTTGATGGTCCTCCAGGTGCAATCGATGCTTGTCCCAGGGAACAGACCATAGAGCAGAGAGTCCCACATCACAGAGCTGCTCAGGACAAACCTCAACAAACAGTGCCTCTCCCACCAGACTTCCTTTGCATTGGCACATTCCAGCAGGTGATGTATGACAGTCACAACTCCCTGCTGTCACTTTGAGGGTAGTGTGTGATGGTGCAGAGAGTCCAAACGTGCGTAAAGGATCTCACTTCTCATACCAGCCAAGTGATGTCTTAGTGCTTGTTGGAAAGTTCTGGTGATGAGACATTCTGCCAAACGACTCTGACAGTCTGCTCAGGGAACTATCTCTCCTTTTCCTGTAGGGTCTCGAGGATGCTATGTGTTGACCACCTCCTGATGGATTTGTGATCAAAAGTGTGTTTCTTTACAAATTTCTCCATGAGGGGACAGGCGATATGGAATGGCCCAACTACTTGGAGCATTCTGCAGTGCCAGGGCCAGTACCATCCTTCATAACACCAGGGACAGGCAGTACCTTATTATGTAGTGACACCAGGTAAGTTTGGATCAGCTGTGCCAAGGTACAGTAAGGAAAGACCACCATCTAAGGTCTTCCTGCTGAAGCTACCTGGGGATCTGATCAGTTATTGAGCCCTGCTGGTTCCTCAAATGTATGTAAATATAGTCTTGTACAAGTAAGAGATGCCTTGGGTTTGTTTGTTCTCCAGATGTCAGGGCTGAGTAGAATCGAACTGCACTAGTGACAGTTATGTAGATAACGAAGTTTTATGAATAAAAGTCTTTTTTAGACATTAAAAATAAAGTGGTGCCTACAGCTGCCAGTTGTGTTTGGTGATGGTCAACTGATCTCTCACCCACAAACAGCAAGGCAGACAATTACAAACATCTAGGCTTCCCCAGCAGCAGCTCTGACTGACCACGATGCTGTTCATTTACAATCATCAGAATTTACATCCTCAGAGTGGACAGGTTAACAACTCCTCGTATCTGTAAATAGCACTTGTGGAAGTAACATCAATAAAGGAAGGGTGCAAGCATTTACCACATTATAGAATAACTTCTGGGTCAGGAGGTCCAGGCTTGAGTCTCATCTGCAATGGAAATCTACCCAAACAACTAAAAAACTTTTAATACATTGATTTGCATAGGTCTCCAGTACCACAACACCCTGATTTTAAAAATGTCATCATTGCTTACAAATGGCATTGCTTCTTATCTCTGTGATCTCCACTTCTACAACCTCCAGATGTCTGCCCTCTGCTGATTCCAGCCTCTTGATTTCCACCGTTTCACCATTGGTAACTTACCTTTCACAGCCTCGGTGGTATGTCCTGGACTTATGTCCCAAAACATACTTATCTTCATCTCCTCCCTTTTAAGACACTCCTTAAAACCGCTCTCTTTGACTAAGCCTTTGGCACCTGTACTCACATTTCCCTGTAAAACCCACGTCAAATTTTTGTTTGATAGTTAAATGCCAAGATGTTTCAACATGTTAAAGCGTCAATATAAATGCCTCTTGTTATTGTTATAAAGTGCTCTTATAATTATGGAAAAGTATACTTACCTGATAAAACCAGGCACAGAGAGCTATTTTCCTTTAACAATTCCCATGAAAACACTTCTCAGGGGAATCTAGTTCCAACAACTGCTTGTCTTTGATAGTTCACATTCCATTTGTGGAACTGGTTTGTAAATGGGCTTATTTTGAATGGAGCAGGAACTGTTAGAAAGTTCACAGAATATGCAACACTGCTTTTGCTAAATGTTTTAAAGTTTGAGCTTCACTACAAATCCTGATTGAAGAATATGTTGCTGAATCTGGAGAAGCAGCATCGATACCAATTAAATGAAGATGCTTCAGTTGTAATTGTCTGTGCTAATTGAAGTCTAAAACAGGTTCTGTGACATCTCTAGCTATTTTTATAAATCAACCTGTTCAGGCACAATATGACACACATCAGGGGCAGGTGGGATTTGAACTTTCTGGTCAAAAAACATGACATCTGGATTGATGGAACAGACACTTGATTCAAGTGAGAGGGCATTGGATCTGAAGGCAAACACTGGCACCTTAGACAGTACTATGATTTGATTTGATTTGATTTGATTTTGATCTGTTGGGTTGTTCCCTGAGCAGACCATTAAAGTCAATTGGCAGAATGCGTTATCGCCAGAACTTTTCAACAAGCATTATGACGTTGCTTGGCCGGTGGTGAGAAGGACTCTACCTGTGAGATCTGTCTTGAACACCTGAACTCTGCATGGCACTGTGTGCTGCCCTCAAAGCAGCTGCACAGGGTTGAGACTGTCACACATCTCCTTTTGTAAAGTACATTTGCGAAGGAATTCTGGAGAAAGATGCAATGGTTTTTGTCAAGGTTCGTCCTGAGCAGCTTGGTGATGTGGAACTCTGTGCTCTATGGTCTGTTCCCTGATGCACATCGAGACAAACATCGACTGCACCTGAAGGACCATCAACTCAGTGAAAGATGCTCTTTGATCTGCCTGAAACTTGTTGGTCTTCCAGAGTAAGGAATTGACCTCGACCAAGTGTTGCAGACTGGCACATTCCACAGTCCGGGATTATGTGCTGAGGGATGTGCTAAAGCAAGTGGCAGCTGTTGCCAAGGCGCAGCGGGGAAAGACCACCGTCAAAGGTCTTTCTGCTGGAATTAAATGGGGCTCCATTCAGTTATCAGACCCCCCTGATGCCTCAAACATATGTAAATATAATCTTGTACAAATAAGAAATGCCTTTGGTTTGTTTTGCTGGATCAAGTCAACCTTCAATGTTTGTTTGTTTCTTCATATGCTAATGTACAGAATTGCTTCAGTGACTATGTATGTATATAAAGTCAAAAGTCACTTAACAGATTATAGTCCAACAGGTTTATTTGGAAGTACTAGTTTTCGGAATGCTGCTCCTTTTTTAGGTAGCTACCTTGTGAAAGAACTAGTGCTTCCAAATAAGCCTGTTAGAATATAACCTACTGTGTGATTTTTAACCTTGTCCACCTCAGTCCAATACTGGCACCTCCACATTATGTATATAGAGATATTTTTAATGAAAAAATTGTATTTTTGAAATGAGATTAGATTCCCTACAGTGTGGAAACAGGCCGTTTGGTCCAACAAATCCACTCTGACCTTTCGAAGAGTAACCCACTGAGACTCTATGACTCATTTCCCTTCATGTACCCCTGACTAATGCACCTAACACTATAGCCAATCCACCTAACCCACACATCTTTGGACTGTGGGAAGAAACCAGAGCACTGGAGGAAACCCATGCAGACCCAGGGAGAATGTGCAAACTCCACACAGACAATTGACTGAAGCTGGAATTGAACCTGGGTCCCTGACGCTATGAGGCAGCAGTGCTAACCAATGAGCCACTGTGCTGCCCTGAATGAAAAGAAATATGATTTGATTTTGATTTGATATATTACTGTTATATGTACAGAGATACAGTGATAAGTATTGTTTGGTATGCTAACCAGACAAATCATACCTTACATAAATACATTAGGGTAATCAAACGGAATGCAGAATCTAGCGTTACAACGACAGAGAAGGTGCAGAGAAACATCAACTTTAATATGAATGGTCTGTTCGTAAGTCTATAGAAGGGAAGAAGCTATTCTTAAACCTGTTGGTATGTTGTAAAATTATTGTATCGTCTACCCGATGGAAAAGAATGGAAGAGAGTATAAACAGGATGGGAAGGGTCTTTGATTATGTTGGCTGTTTCCCTGAGGCAGTGGGAGGTATAGATGGAGTCAATGGATGGAAGGCTGGTTTTTGTAATGGACGAGGCTGTGTTTACGACTCTCTGCAATTTCTTGCTGTCTTGGGAAGAGTAGTTGTCATGCCAAGCTGTGATACCTCTGGATAGGATGCTTTCTATGGTGCATCTATAAAAATTGCAAAGAGTCATCGTGAGCATGCCAAATTTCCTTAGCCTTCTGAGGAAGTAGAGGTGTCAATGTTGATGGACCAGGACAGATCGTTGGTGATATTTACACCTAGAAACTTGATGCTCTCGACCATCTCCACCTCAGCACCATTGGTACAGACAGGGGCACCTCCTCCACTCTGCTTCCTGAAGTTGATGATTAGCTCCTCTGTTTTGCTAACATTGAGGGACAGATTGTTGTCTGTACACCATGCCCCCAAGCTCACTAAGATCCTGCAATCTGTTTCGTCTTTGTTTGAGATCCGACCCACTATAGTGGTGGCTTCAGAAAATCTGTAAATGGAGTTAGAGCTGAATTTGACCACATTCGTGAGTGCATAAGGTGCATAGTAAGGGGCTGGGTATGCAGCCTTGTGGGGCATTGGTATTGAGGATTATTGCAGAGATGTTGTTGCCTACCCTTACTGATTGTGGTCTGCAGGTCAGGCAGTCAAGTATTCTGTTGCAGAGTTGGGGTGGGGTGGAGCAGAGTCTCGGTTTTCGAGATGACATTGGTTGCAAATGATGTTGAAGGCAAAGCTGAAGTCAATAAATAGGAACTTGACATAGATGTTCTTTTTATCCAGATGTTCCGGTGCAGCGTGTAGGATCAGGGAGATGGTGTCTGCCGTGGACCTACTGCAACAGCAGGCAAATTGTAGCGTATCAAGGCAAGCTGGGAGGCTTGTGATGAATCCTAATTTTAAGGCTTTTGCTTCCTGTAGTAATGTTTGGCATAACATTGCATCTGACCCTTGCTAAGAGGACGGTTGGCAAATGTGGATAATGGTGGTGCACTCTCATTCCCCCAGACCCCCAAGTCCAATTTAATCCCCTCCTTCCCAAATGAGAATATGCTGGAAAATCTCAGCAGGTCTGGCAGCATCTGTAAAGAGAGAAAAGAGCTGACGTTCTGAGTCTAATTGACCCTTTGTCAAAGCTGTTTTCTTTTGCCGGGAATGGAGACAGAAAGGTCAAGGAAAGGAAGGCAAGTATTGGAGATGGACCAGGTGAAGGGTGATGGAGGGATGGAAACTGGAAGCGAAGTTTATGAATTTTCTTGATGGTCTTGAAATATTATCTGATAGGCACCAGTTAGCCTCCTATTCACTACTGCATAGCAATGAACTTGAGTTAGGCATTCAACCATGACAGAGAAGTTGATACCAAAAGTCACACAATTGCACAAGACAGGTTTAAGGTGATAGGGAAAGATCTAAAAGGAAACTAAGTGGCAACCTTTCATGCAGAGGGTGGTGCATGTATGGAATGAGCTGCCAGATGAGGTAGTGAAGGCTGGTACAATTTAAAAGGTACCTGGATGGGTCTATTAAAAGGACAGGTTTAGAGGAATATAGGCCAAATGACGGCAAATGGGACTAGATTAATTTGGGATATCATGGATGAGTTGGAGTCAAAAGTCTGTTACCACGCTGTATATTTCTATGACTCTAATTAGATAGTGAACACAACCTACATTGCTAACCCATTCACCCCTTTAGGAGCCTGAGGGCATTAAAGCAATGGTGAACTTGGAACCTGCCCTTCCCCTGCGTGTGAAAAGCAATGGCAAGTCACCACTGATGAAAAACGGTCAAGAAAATGGCTCAGGATGAATTATCAGCAGACAATAAACCTCGGGTCTGTCTTTGGGAAGAGCACAGATGAATGAATTGCTACGTGTGTAGTATGTGGAGAAAATACAAAAAGGTTTTTTTTAGAATTTCCAATCTCAGTTAAACTCTCTCCCTGTTAAGATTCCAAAACAAGGAAGCTGTTTGCATATATTTCCTTATAAGTTGGAGTTATGAATCAAAATGCAATGGTTTATGTAATGCAAGTGTTAACAGAACTCCATCACAGACCCTTTTTACATAATCAGACAGTATTCACACTTGCAACAGCCAAAATATATTGAGGCTAATTCAACTGAGATGGATACCAATCAAACAGGCATTTAACCAAAGAGTGGCAAGTATATTTGTACTGGAGCAGACAGCAACAATTAGTAATCTCCAATCTGTTAATTATACATCAAGGCAAATTTTCTTTAGTGTCTTAGATTCTAAAATGGACACCAATTTAGGCTTTTATTCACTCCTGGGACGTAGGCATTACTGACTGAGTCAGCACTGATTCCCCATTGCCAATTCACCCACAAAAAGGTGGTGGTAAGCAGAATGCAGATGAATGTCTTGCTAGGCCATTTAGGACTAATGATTCAAACAAATTGAACTCAAATTGCACTACAGAACGTTATGAAATTATATTCACTTAATTACATGGTATTGAGAGACTATAGTGGCTTAAGAAGGCAGCTCAACACTACTTTCTTAAGGGCAACCAAGGATGGACAATAGATACTGGCCAGCTAGCAACATCCATAATTAATTAATTTTTAAAAATCTAATTGCAGTTAAAAATCTTGTTTGCTATATGTCTGCAGTCACATTTTTAAAACTATAATCTGATAAATTAGAGATCATTATTCAATTAAATAAACGTTAATTTACAACCTTGCATGATGAGATTTGAGTTCATTTCTATTCAATCATTTATCCAAATCCATGGATGCTATTGAGTTGGTGGAAGGTAAAACGATTGGGTTTAGTAGTTGGCATCAATTGCTAGGGGCTTTGTTTGTATGAGAGGGTGAGGAGGAGGGCAAAGATAGAAGATGGGCCTCAACTAACTACATTGATGGTGTATCAGAAGCTATATCTAGGTGAATGGATGGCAGAAGTGATCGAGACTCCAAAATGTGGGTGGGCTGGATAAAATACAATTTCTTCCCCCACAGTTATAAGATATTCTAGGCTGCACAGCTGTAGGCCATAACGTTATCCCTTACACTAATTCCTGTTTAAAATGCATAAACAAATCCTGGCATAGGACAGGCATCAGGCAGTAGAGGATGAGAGAGAAACCTTTATATTGAAATAACTGCAGAAGCCAGTATTCTGTCACCAAGTCACCCTTTATTTACATGTGCACAATACATGGGCTCTGACCCATGCCTGTGGAATTCACTGCCACAGAAAGTAGTTGATGTCAAAACATTGAATGTATTCAAGAGGTACATAGATATAGCACTTGGGGTGAATGGGATCAAAGGTTATGGAGAGAAAGTAGGATTAGGCTATTGAGTTGGATGATCAGCTATGATCGTGATGAACGGCAGAGCAGGCTTGAAGGGCTGATGGCCTCCTCCTGCTCCAAACTTCTATGTTTCTATGACCAGCAAGCTCAGAGCCGGTCCCTACAGTGAGGTGACTTACTGAGACTCTTGTTTACATCTGTCAGTCAGGACTCCCAAACTGACCCAGGTTCCTGATGAAGGGCTTATGCCCAAAACACGACTCTCCTGCTCCTTGGATGCTGCCTGACCTGCTATGCTTTTCTACGTTTTTCAATTTTGACTCTCCAGCATTTGCAGTCCTCACCTTCTCCCAAGTTAACAGCCCAAATAAGGGATCTCTTAGTCAATAAGATCCACCTGGTCCTCATGCTGATCACTACAATATGAAGGTAAGTGCATAGAAATTTGAATAAAGATTCGTGCACCTGATGTCTTTCACTGTGTCTCACATCTGCACACACACAACATGGGTGCTGGGGAAAAAAATAAGCACTACCGCAGTTAGGCGATAGTGTGGGGGTTAAAAAAAGATTAAAAAAAGATATATAAACAGGAGGTAAAAAAAGTGAAGGTAAGTGCAACCAGTTGCAGAAAGGGTTTCTCTGGCTTATTAAAGAGGTTAGTATAATGCACATTTTGTAGTTGACATTACAAAAACTTGGGGATATCTAAGGAGCATGGACTGATGTCATATACACTGAAAGTAATTAAACAGAAAAACAAACCTCAAAATTATTTAGAATGAAAATAGCAGATTTTAAAAAAAATAAAGGTCAGTACATCAGCATGGCACAATGAATCACAAGTGGAATAAGTGTGTGCTTCAGTGCATTATTCATTGCATTGTTGGTTGGTTCTTCATCTGTTATCCCATGAACACATATGAGCCCTTAACCACAGGTGGAACAAAGATGTTCAATTGTCATGGTATTTGTAAGTAAACTTGGCAGAAGTCTGGGAGTGTATAGATCTTTAGGCCAGAAAAGAGCAAGCTTTCAATTGGATTAAATTATACTCCAGACACTCCCAAGACACAGGCCCAGCAGTGAGGTGTTAGACTAATGTGAGAATGGAACATTAATTACTGAAAATAAACGCCAGAATGTCTGGGACTCAAAAAAGAAGTGTGAAAGCAGAGCATGTCTGTGTAATAATATATCTGAAGGAGAAAAGGTATTGAAGGACATTTGAACATCCTTCACATAAATGTCTACAGTGAACAATAAACAGTGACACTAATGAGGCTGCATCAAAATAGTCGCCTATCTGTCGATTGATGCACTAACACAGATTTTCATTAACGTAGATCTATTTAATATAATGTAACATCCCAAAGTATGACTCTAAACCACATAAGGAGATTAAATCAGAAGGCCAAAATATTTTAATTCTTTAAATACAAGTTGCTGTTGAAGATTAACAAAGATTAACTAAGCAACACGCTATCCTGCTAGCCTGATGGACCAGGGACCCAATAACATTTTCCCATGTCAGACTTGACTCCGTACTGCAGACCCCACTCCAACATCCAAACTGCCAGACACTCCCCCTAAGCACACATTCAGCTACCTGACACCCACTCGTTCAAGACACTATTAGCATTTATCATCTGACATTCTACCTATTATGTCCATGACCACCCCGTAGCCCTTGGACATTGGCACCCTAGCCTCATTAGCTTTACTTCTTACTCCTTCACAGAACACAGCACTCTAACTTCAGTAAAAGGGGTAATTGTTGCTGTGCCGATTCTCCTCACTGCAAGACTTGTAGTTTCCAGGACAGGTTCCTAAAAGATGGCCCCAATTAGGAATTTCCAGTGAGAAAATATCTGAAGGTATTCAGGTATTTTTTAATACGATTAAGGCTGGGAACCAAGTTTCTAACCCTGACTGAAAAGTCTGGGTCACTACTTTAGTGACAGCTTGGTCAAGCCAGAGCACCATTTCTAGGTTATGCTGGAAGCTATTTCTTTCAAAGTAAATTAGATATTTTTCTTGTAATTCTGGTCTCCTTCATATTGGAAAGATGTTGTGAAACTTGAAAGGATTCAGAAATGATTTACAAGGATGTTGCCAGGGTTGGAGGATTTGAGCTATAGGGAGAGGTTAAATAGGCTAGGGCTGTTTTCCCTGGAATGCCAGAGGCTGAGGGGTGACCTTATAGAGGTTTATATAATCATGAGGGGCATGGATAGGGTAAACAAAGTATTTTCCCTGGGGTGGGGAAGTCTAGAACTCGAGGGCATAGGTTTAGGGTGAGAGGGGAAAGATATACTTTTTCACTCAGAGGGTGGTACGTGTATGGAATGAGCTGCCAGAGGATGTGGTGGAGGCTGGTACAATTGCAACATTTAAAAGGCATCTGGATTGGGTATATGAATAAGAAGGGTTTAGAGGGATATGGGCCAAGTGCTGGCAAATGGGACTAGGTTAATTTAGGATATAGTTGGTATGGACAATTTGGACCGAATGGTCTGTTTCCATGCTGTACATCTCTGTGACTCTATGATAGTATATGACTAATTTGAGTCATTATATATGCAGAGAGTAACATGTTTGGGAAGAACAAGTGGCTTTGGTCCTAGGGTTGTCAGAGCTCTACCCCCACCATGTTTTTCCTCATGTTATGTCTAGATCTGATATAGTCTAATTGATATATTAACTTCTATGATTTGTTAACAACTCCATAACTATTATATCATGCAGCCATCAGGATTGTTCAAAATCAACCATTTAGATTTTGGTCTTCTGTTGTCTAGCAATTATTATAGCCCCATGGCAAGAGGTGATATACACATATTAAATGAGGAAGGAGAGATAGTTGATGCACTGAATCAATAACCCAGTTCTTTCAGTGATAGTTTAGATCAATGGCATCAATCAAAAACAAAAAGTTTCTAACTGTTCTCAAATATGCATAGGAGATGGGCTACCTCTTTGGCTAATAAGATAAATGACCAATTATCTATACTTTCACACAGACTGGCAGCCTCACTCAGGTTGTAAGATGCCTCTATGACAATGAAAGAACCATTAATATTTTAAAGAATAGCCTTTAGTGTAAAAGATTAATGCATACCAGAACAATATCAGATCAGCAGGTGTTGCGCTATATCTTAAGTAGGAATCTTCCGAATGAAAACTGCATAGCTAAATATTCCCCAACATTGAGACCCATTCTTTGATATCCAGAATTCTGTTAATCTTCCATTGGGACAACAGCTCAGCATTATTTACTGAAAGAAGAAAATTCAGTCTATATTGTTTGTTCATGTGGATGGAAGTTTGTTGGTGTGGAGTTCAAACCTTGTACATTGTATGGAAAAAAAAAAGAGGAAAGCATAAAGTGTCTTTGTATCTACCCTGCACTCACACAGTCACTGGCACATGAAAATTGCAATTCCAGACAAATTGAAATTTAATATTGGATTACAACTGATAGAAGACAGATCACTTTGTATGCAATTTGTGTCTGTTCTTTCTTCATTTGGCTGGGTGCAAAGCACAGAAAAAGGCCCTTTGGCTTAACATGTCTGACTGATACATGTTGCCTTTCTAAACTTAAAAACCTTTTGCTTCTACACAGTCTGTATGCCTCAATTCCCTGTCTATTTAGGTTTTGTCAAGATGTCTCTTAAATGTTGAGATTGTAAATAATATCTTCTCTTCCGTATGAGACAGCTTCGAGGAATTTATGCATCCAGTATCAGTACTGAGGTCATTACCTGAAACTTTGCAGACTTTTTGTAAAACACTACAGTTCCAAACACAATGCAAGTGTAGCTGGAAAATCAGCTACTATGTATAGAATTTTAAACATTGAATCATGTTTTTTAAAAATTATGAAGCTTTATGTGTAAACATTCAGAAAAATACAGCAAAAAGGAGATATTCAGAACTGAAAGGTTTTTTGTTTAAATCCAAGAGATTCTTGGTAGTGTAGATGAGCTGAGAGATCTCTGTGTCCACGCACAGATTCTTGAAAGTTGCCACCAAGTTGATAGGATTGTTAAGGCGGCATATGGTGTGTTAGCTTTTATTAGTAGAGGGATTGAGTTTCAGAACCATGAGGTCATGCTGCAGCTGGACACAACTTGGTGCGGCCGCACTTGGAGCACTGTACTGTACTTCCCACTGGACTGTAGGAAGGATGTGGAAGCTTTGGAAAGGGTTCAAAGGAGATTTACTAGAATGTTGCCTGGTATGGGAGTGGGGAGAAGGTCTTACAAGAAAAGGCTGAGGGACTTGAGGCTGTTTTTGTTAGAGAGGAGGTTGAGAGGTGACTTAATGGAGACATAAGATAATCAGAGGGTTAGATCAAATGGATAGTGAGAGCCTTTTTCCTCAGGTGGTGATGGCTAGCAAGAGGGGACAGAGCTTTAAATTGAGGAGTGATAGATATAGGACAGGTGTCAGCAGTAGTTTCTTTACTCAGACTAGTAGGGGTGTGGAATGCCCTGCCTGCAATAGCAGTAGACTCACCAACTTTACGGGCATTTAAATGGTCATTGGATAGGCATATGGATAACAATGGAATAGTGTAGGTTAGATGGGCTTCAGATTGGTTTCGCAGGTCGGCACAACATCAAGGGCTGAAGTGCCTGTACTGTGCTGTAATGTTCTATTCTATTATTGGTCTTAAAAGATACTTCACATTGATTTGTCACAAATTTTGCAGCTGATAATCAAGAATTATCACCAAGACAGCTTATTTCCAATTTTCCTTCTTGTCTCAACTCAAATAGTAAAGGGAAGGAAATGTAAGCAAGTCAACATTTCTCCTTGGTTGCTAAAAGACATCTGTCAGTGGAGAACAAAGTGCAGCACTCATTTTCCTGCTGGCATCACATTACTAGAAGTGCAGCCATTTGCTTGTAGTAAGTCCTCACTCTTAAATGTGTCCCCTAATTCTAGTCTCCTATTTCTGTTTTCCTCTACTCACCAAGTAGTAAATAAATGGGACCTTTTGTTTAATGTGTCATCTGAGAAAAACTGCTTCATCAACAGTGCAGTTGATGTATTAGTGTTTTAAGCCTACAGTGAGGAGAGTACACAGATTTCATTTGAAATTTAGGGACTAACAGTTACAGGTTTGACATATACTTTTAAAATATTTCATTCCACTCGTCTAAGCAGAAGTCACTCAAGTTTTATCCTCTGCATGAGGTGGAAACACTGGCCTAACTAAGCATCTAAAAATATATGCCACATTCTATTGAAGAAAGTTACCTCAGCAAAGCATCTGAACTGAAGGAGGGTAGGCTGTGATACAGGATATTAAACAGAAACCTATAAAGTAGAATAAAATTTTCTCAAGTCTGGAAAGTGTCTTGCCATTGCTGGCACTATACAGGGCAAAAAATTGATTTACTTACTACAAGGCATGGTGGTTAGCACTGCTGCCTCACAGCGCCAGAGACCCAGGTTCAATTCCTGCCTCAGGTGACTGACTGTGTGGGGTTTGCACATTCTCCCAGTGTCTGCATGGATTTCCTCTGGGTGCTCTGGTTTCCTCACACAGTCCAAAAATATGCAGGTTAGGTGAATTGGCCATGCTAAATTGCCCATAGTGTTGGTAAAGGTAGGGGAGTGGGTTGCGGGTCAGTGTGGACTTGTTGGGCTGAAGGGCCTGTTTCCACACTAAGTAATCTAATCTAATCTTCCTTCTAAGACAATGAGGAGAATTGTTTGTCTGTGGAATGCTCTTCCTCCAAAGTAGTAGAGGTTGTGCCTTAAATTTATTCAAGGCACAGTTGGATAGATTTTTTGATGAAGGGCTTTTGTCCAAAACATCAATTTTCCTGCTCCTCAGATGCTGCCCCAACCTGCTGTGCTTTTCCAGCACCACACTGATCTTGACTCTAATCTCCAGCATCTGCAGTACCCACTTCTGCCTAGATTTTCTGATAGTCAAGGATGTCAAGCAGTGGAGGAGCTGAAAGGAAGGTACAATAGGAGGGTGGAGTTGACACCATAACCATGTCAGACATGATTCAGTGGTAGATCAGACTGGAAGGAATGAGTGACTCCAAAGTCTTAAGTTCATTTTTTTAAAAAAAATGGTTAATTTGCTGTGTAATGATTTCAGCATAAAGAATTGGTTATATATAATGAACAATCATGCCTCAAATGAAATCCATTACCTGAAGCACTTTGGGATGTATATTATAGGTGACATTATAAATATTTAATTTCTTATAATGCTTCCATCCATGTGACAATAATCAATAATTATAAATAGCTGGTATTTTACATTGCTGGCTAAACAACTGGGAACAGATCATAACGCATTTACAAGATCATGAAAAATATTTGGTACTTTTTCACCCTTCCACCCAACAAAAATCTTCCCTTTTGCTCTTCCTACCCTATTAATATTCACCTCGTTTCTCTCACCAAAAGGTGCTGATAATACCTGATTATTTCCAGTACTTTTTTGTTCCAGATCCTCTGACCTAGTACAGACTAGGAAAAGAAATCTGCCATAGTTCCACACGAGGCAATGCAATTGACACCTGAACCACATGATGCTGTTTTGATTAAATTAGAAAGCATTTGATAAAATTAACTTTCTATAGAAAAGGGCATAGGTCAGAAAAACAACATGCCATTTTAATCACAATGAGACCAGAGTCAGAGCACTGGAGCAATGATGCATCCAATGTTATTCATGATACTGCCTTATATTTAAAATGAAACTTTTTCTATTACATTTACAAAACAAGTATTTTTATATGATTAGTTATGCACAAAGATCTCCTGGAATAAGAATCAACTGTCAACTTTGGAAGGGCTGGTAAAATCAGCAACAGGAAGCCAGACTACACGAGAGAAGAAACTTGTGTCACTATAATAGAAAGAAAATCCATGCTTTCCAAAAACACCAAGACCACTTTGCATTTGTTTTAATGCACCTTCCCATTGACAACTACAGGAGTACTTTGTCATTTTGAATATAAGTGGGCTCCAGTTGGCAAATACCACTTGTCTAAATAAACCAGGCAAACAAAGTATGGTCTATTCAAACGCAGTATGTTAAAATACATACATATTGATTTCTCTGAAGTTATTTGTCCAGATATAGGAATGACAGATACATTATTTTTGTCTATTTATAGCAAAATGCTACTGCTTGATTTCACTTCCAGAGAATAAATTTGAAAGATTTCACAATTCTTGTCCATGAAAAGGATCTTAGACCAGTAATCAATCCATCACGTTTTCTATATTGTGAAGTAAAATCACTAAGATGCTGTTTTGCTTGAAAAGTACATTTTCTAGTAATATATTAGGAAACTGACTGTTATTGCCTGGTGACAATGAATACAGAATTTAAGGCAAATACAATTCGAGCTCGCAGTCATTTTCCTTAGAAAAGAAAGAAATAGATCTGTAACCTCAGAATTAAACAGCAAACATTGTCCATTCTTGCAACAATGGAACAAAATAACCAGAACCAAGAAGTCCCTTTTTAAGAAAATGCTTTATTGTACAACTTCAGTAAGCAAAGATACTTAGCACAGCAAAGATTGATCCAATCAATATTTTTATATAAACATAATTGTATATAGTCACTTTATTTGAAAAAATTATGAATTCTTGCCGTGTACAAAATGGCAAAGCTGTACAACTGTGTGCACATTGTGCTTAACAAATGCAAATTGGTACAGCTCTATAACACTGCCTTGCCCTGTCAACAGGCAACAGTGTTCAGTAAACAGTTTATTGCATATCCAACATATGGTTCAATTGGCATGTAAAAATACAAGTTAAAATGATAAAAAGTACAGTGTGAATGAAAATAGCAGCTTTCAGTGAAAGTCTTGCACACTGTCCAGTGAGGGTACATCAGCACAAAGTCTACTATTGTGCTTGTGTCTTCTGTTTGCATATACCCAGCTGCATCTTGCATTCTAATACATCTAATGAGAGAATGATTCGTAATATTAAGAGTTATGAACAAGATCTTCTCAGGTGCAGAACAGTTTGGATGTTTTTTTAATATAATGCTTTGGTATTGACAACACTTAAGCTCAGAGGAAAAGATGATTTAGAGCCATGAACAAAGGAAATAGAAAAACACATTTTTTAAAAATACATCACCATCACCAGTTTCGTTATGAAGAAGGAAATGAACCTTGAGGTGGGAAAAGAAAATAAAGAAAGTGTGATACTGCATACAGAGAACAGTACAGCATTGGAAAAACTTGGATAACAAAATGTCAAGCGCTAAATATTTCTATACTCATCTGACTGCCAAAATGAACATCTCTCAAATATATACCATTTAGTTAAATAGATATCAGTTTTGCAGAGAAAATAAAAATTACACTGTTAGATAATATATCATCCAACATAACCAGCAACTTGATTTGCAAATTGTTTGCTCTCTGTATGCTTTACCTTTTAAATAATATTGTACTTGAGCAATATACCTATAAATATTGCAGACTGATTTTATTTTTTAATCAGCTACTACATTTTGGCTACTGACTTCCATACTTCTGTACGAAGGCTGGTAATTCTTAGCAGGCATAGCTCAATAAAAAGGCGAAGGGAGATTGAGTTTAAAAATAAACTAGACAATCATTGAGAATTTTGTTCAGTGTTGGTGAAATGATTTGCATCAATTACAATTACTGAGGAACAGAAAAAATGAAAACTGTCAAGTATGTTCTTTTTCTGGCTCTATAAAGAAATCGGAGGATTATTAGGAGAGCTGAAAGGTGCAGCTTCCAAAGAAGCTAATTGTAACTGGATCAAATGGGCACATTAACACTGAAGTAACCTCCTTATTACATGCATCAATGCTAGTAACAGCCAAACATTGGTTTGGTCCCATGTACAAAAAAAAAGAGAAAATTAGATTTTGAAAGAGAAACAAGGGCAAGATTTCCTTCACTTTCATTTAGTCCTTTGTTTCCTATGCCATCAAATGGCAAAATTGGAAGGAAACCCAAGTTAGACTGTTTACCTGATTCTACATATGCACAATGCAATGACTCTCTCCCACTCACTGGTCACTATTTTGGGTTTACAGTATTTAGAAATCCCTAACAGTTGAGAAATACTAGAAAAAAATATATTTTGAACTCAGGAGAAGCTCTGGCAATGAAAACAGTTACGAAAATATTCTTACTTTCACAGTATGTAAATGATTTTGACATTCAAATTCATTTCTGGGCTGGTGATTTTTTTTCCAAACACATACTATCTTAAAATACAGTAATACAGATTCAAGTGCTTCCCTCCCCCTGCCCCCACCATGTCATTTACTGATTCATAATTAAGTAGTTCAAGCTTTGAAATAAAAAGATAGAAAAATCAGAAATACAGACATAACACACTAAAAATACAAACAGGTAATCAGTATCTGTAAAGTTCGGTTGATTGCTATTTTATGTATCGTTCATACATTGGCCACATCAGAAATGCTGTATCAGTAACCTGCTTTTTCTTTTTGGTTGCAGATCCAAATGTGCATTTCCTATTTTTAAATCCAGAGCACAAATGTTTAAAATGGATTAGATTCCACACAGTTGGCCCCTTACATCAACATCCCCATACATGATTCTTTTATCTCATTGGCTATCCTAATCTGGAGGGAAACAATGGTCAATTCACAGAAACAATGGTTTTGCATTCAAACAAGACTTTGCCTTCAAAACGTTAGGCTTTGTTTATAATCACAATTATTACAATGTGGCCTCTAAAGAAAAAAATAACTCTAGGATGATATTACACAAATCAAGACAAAGTTCTGCATGAATGGAGGGACTGGATTCAAAATGTTGAGGCAAAAAATAAAGGGTGGAAATGGCACCAACCACCATATGGAACTTATTGATTCAACTGGAAATAAAATTCTCTCCCCTGCACGGTATAACAAGTTCTATGAAACATATATTATTTTACTTGTGCAGTTACTTTTTAAATTTTTTGTGTTGTGCTTTGCCATGTGCATCAAAAGCTAAATGAGCAATACGCCTTGAAGGGCCTTTTTAAAACATACAATGGAAAAATATTCTGTGCTAATTAAAGACACTTAAAAGATACATTTTTACAAAGTTCATGCTACTTAATAGTTTATAAGAGCAGCCTCACCCTAAACAGAAAGTAAAACAAAAACATGCTACAAACCACCTTAGGGGTCATTCACAATTGTCAACGTTTTGTTAATTGTAGAAATTGATACATTATTTCGATTCCAGGGATTGGGAACACAGACAAGGATAGTGAGTCTCTAAACAGAAACAAGTGTTGAGACTGGTGCCATAACAGAAATTCTAAATGGATGTCAATTTTGAAAAAAAGGAATACAACTTCATCTACTTCTAATAAAAATACATGATTTGATGATATAATCAAATGCAAAATGTCAAAAACAAAACCAGTGAAGAAAAACAAACATAAAAATAAAAACATACAAGTACGGCTGAAAAGGGTGAAGTGCCAGAAAGGGATTGTAAGTCTTAGGGTGAATTAATATGCACAATTGACCGCTTAAATCACCTCATATCAGTGAGCATCTCCACTTACAGAAAGGCAAATACAAACAAAAGGATGTTTCGAAAGGGATAATTTTTCGCCACAATTTGATTCGTTCTTCCCCATAATGTTACTGATTGCTACACTCTTAAAATGTGCCATTAAGATGATGGCAGGGATACAAAAGGTACTATTCGTACTCTCAAAAATGTTTAAATTAAGGAATCTTCCCTTATATATTAAATGTATGATTCATAAGATTATATTTTGGCTTTCAGCTCTAGTTGTGCTTTGCTCTCCCTCCTTTTAAATAGGACTTCCACCTCTTTAAAAATTCCTTAAAGATAGGTGCATCATCAACTGTGCTCAGCAGTTGTAGCTGGTTGATGTGGGTGGTGTGGTAGTCCCAACGTGCCAAGTTTGGAGCTGTACCAAGCATGAAATGGCGGAGATCATAGATTGTACCTGAGCCAGTGTCATACAATGGAAGCATGGCTTTTAAAGAGTCCATGCCTCGTTCATACAGTTTTTTAGCTTCTTGTCCTAGTTTCTCACCTGCAGTTTCTTTGAGGTCATATAGACCCAGTAGAGAGTATATGAAACCATTCAGTACAAAAGAGCTGGGAACAGTTGGGTATTCTTCATACCAATCATACTTATTCATAAACACAGCTTTTACCCCATGATCCTCTGATTTGAGAGTATAGGGCACCACTGCCCGCAGGGCTGAATTGAGGTACACCTGTTCCTTTGTAAGCAAATAGGCCCTTACAAGTGTAGACATGGCCTGACCTTGTGCCATAGCTGAATACCAGCCAGGCTCCAAAGACTTAAAACCCTCACCTAGCTTACGGGTCACCATAATGGGCCAGCCACCCTTTTCATCCTGATTTCTTACCAACCAATCGCTGGCAGCAAAGAAGGCAGGCATGTGTGCTGTGGTTGCTATTGTGATGTTGTCAATAAAGCCTTTTCCCTTGGCAACCAGCTTTATAACTTTCTTGGGCATTATTTTAGTCTGCTTTACAGCCTTAGTGTTGGACAAGCCAACCCCTTTCTTCAGGTCAGTTACCAGATCTCGAGTAAGAGTACTCCAGCTTGTCCGTGGGCCTATGCCATAGTAAATATCTTTGTCTTTGAAGGCTATAAGTTGTGTGTTTGTGACATAGTGAATTGTAAACAGCTGGTTCTTTTCAGTTGTCTCCAGTACGACAGAAATACTCCCATTTGTTAAGAATTTAATATCGAATGAAATGATGAAATCTCTTGCATTGCCTAACATCAGGTAAACGCCATCTGAAGATTCTGAAAAGAAAGAGAGATCAATTTAATATTAAACTGAAAATTTTGTATAATACCCGACGTTTGTTAGAGTGTAGCAACTGGCTTTCTAATGCAATGTGAAAATATATACAGGACATTGGTTAGGCCACTGTTGGAATATTGTGTGCAATTCTGGTCTCCTTCCTATCGGAAAGATGTTGTGAAACTTGAAAGGGTTCAGAAAAGATTTACAAGGATGCTGCCAGGGTTGGAGGATCTGAGCTACAGGGAGAGGCTGAACAAGCTGGGGCTGTTTCCCCTGGAGCGTCAGAGGCTGAGGGGTGACCTTATAGAGGTTTACAAAATTATGAGGGGCATGGACAGGATAAATAGACAAAGTCTTTTCCCTGGGGTCAGGGAGTCCAGAACTAGAGGGAATAGGTTTAGGGTGAGAGGAGAAAGATATAAGAGACCTAAGGGGCAACTTTTTCACACAGAGGGTGGTATGTGTATGGAATGAGCTGCCAGAGGATGTGGTGGAGGTTGGTACAATTGCAACATTTAAGAGGCATTTGGATGGATATATGAATAGGAAGGGTTTGGAGGGATATGGGCCAGGTGCTGGCAGGTGGGACTAGATTGGGTTGGGATATCTGGTCGGCATGGACAGGTTGGACCGAAGGGTCTGTTTCCATGCTGTACATCTCTATGACTCTAAAAGTATGTCCATTCATACCACCTGTTCTATTCTTAACAATTATTCTAATTTTCAAAAATCATTGCAGATGCCTAACCCAAGCCACATTCTGCACTTTCATTTTACCAATGCTTAGTTATTGCACATTATTAGCAGACAAGTTGGAATGTGTAGGAAAGTTTAACTTTCACCTTTTGTCAGCGGGGCTTTTTCTAGAGTTAGATCAGTGAGGTAAAGGACTTTGCAGATGCCAGGTGTTTAAAATAATTTTATTTTTATACATGGAAGATTCTAATTCCAAGTAGTGGCTCATCCAAGTCCACTAAATATTTCCCGAGACAGTATAATTTTCAAACTTCAGCTTTCATGAATTAAACCAATGGAGATCATCTGCCAGCTTTTTAAACATGTTAATACCTGTACTCAGCCTTTGCTGCACAATTTTATTATAAATTTAATGTACACTGCTGAAAATCATTTACTTTTTTTAAAATCTTAGGTTTTTCAGGTCAGATATAGCTTTAAGATGCCAGCTAACAAGGGAATAGAGCTTAAAATTTTATTTCAATTTTTATTTTAAAAAATCAATGCATAAATCACTTGTAAATCCATTAGTTAAGACATTCTAAGTTTAAGTGGATTTGTCAGTGGCCTGTGGGATCTTGAAATTACTTTGCCATCAATAAAAAGGAGAGTCTTGAAAATCTTACAGAATTCATTAGGTTGTTTGTCCTCCTTTCTTATAAATGTCAAAAGCTGGAAACCTCTTCACAGTTTTCCTACAAAGATCTGAGGGTTTGGTGCTGAAAATAATTGCTTCATGGTCTTTCTTTAGTAACATGTTAATTTTAACAAGTATTGATCAGTAAGATAAAATACCTGGGGTGGTGAACTGCTTTACATTGCTAGATCTAGTTTTGTCAAAGACTGTAGAGACTGTACATCCTTTCGGCATAATCCAGTCATTTTGTCTTGTGCCTTTGTCTCTTTTCTCTGCGATTTCGTATACTTCACTATGTGGTGGTCTCTCAGTTAGGTTTTTACTGTAGTGACTTAGCCCATATTGTGCTATCTGAATAGGGTAGAAATAACCCTGAGGTCCCCACTGAGTGGACAAAGGAACACCTGAGGAAGAAAGGGGTGAAAAGTCATTAGGGCTAAAAATGAAAATAATACATGAACAATAAAATATAATTTTAAAAACTTACTTTTCGAAACAGGCATGCCAATAAAGACCAGGACCTCATAGCTATATCAAAACTGCATAAAACCTGCAAGACATTTTAATATGCTGAAAGAAAAAGTCGGTAAACATTACGTTTAAAGGAAGCAAATAAGATTGTGTAATTCTCCCTCAATTGTTCAAGAGTCAAGCAAAAATTGTCCTTGCTTTTTTTTTCCCTCATAGGAGCCTTTAAGCTGCAATGCCACTAAATCTTCCACTATATCTGCAACATATTTGGTTACCTTGCCAAGCCTTTTACAATCTATCAATGGATGCTAACTAAAGTCCCAGTTTGCCACTCTAAAGCCTTCTACCAAGACTGCCACGATTAAGAGTTTGAAACAGAAAACCACCTGCATCAACCTACATATTGATTGGCATGGCAATTTTTATCCTGTTTCAATAGTATAGTTACTTTGTCCCTGCTAAATAAATATATACAAATTTTCACAATGTCTACTTTTGATGAATGGTCATGCAGAGAACAATATTCAAATTAGATGCCAGTGACACATCAATACTTTACCGCTATTTGGATATTTTTTCAGAGTAATCAAATGGAGTTTAAGGTTGGCTACTTAATCAAATTTGAGTATTATGATCACAAAGTATGTTAGTTCCAGTACTTGAGGAAAATGCATTTGAATCAATAAAAGCTAATGTGTAACAAAAGCTCAATATTGTAGATGCAAGAAATCTGCAATTCAAACAGAAATGCTAGAAATATTCCACACATCAGACAGGATCTGTGTAGAGACAGAGTTTCCATGTCAGGTCATTTGCCTGATCTGCTGAGTATTTCCAGCATTATCAAACTTTAACATGCAATTTACTTTGAGATTTAATAACAAAAATTAGAGTCTAACGCAGTAAAACTTCTCGGTTGCAGTACACTGCGGGTTATACTTGCTGGTCTTTTAAGTTACAGATTCAAGATTTTACAAGGTTCAGTAGAATTTTACATAATAAATAACAATCATTTATACTGTGATTTTCAAAACCTAGAGATGGCCTGAAATGTTTCAAAGCCAATACTTGTCATATAGATACTGGGAATTGACAGAACCTCAGCCTAGGATTACAACTGTCCTTGTTCTCAATTTACCACCTTGAAGTTGCTCCCAACAGCAGAGACATTTTTCCTTTTAATTCACTCATCAGACATGAGCCAAACTGGCTGGCCATAATTTCTTGCCAGTCCTTAACTGCCTTTGAGAAGGTGGGGGTGAGCTACCTTCTTGCAGTCCATGTGCCCTAAGTTGACCCACAATACTGACAGGGAGGGAATTCCGGGATTTTGACCCAACAACATTGAAGGAATGGTGATATATTTCCAAGTCATAATGCTGAGTGACTTGGAGGGGAACCTGCAGGGGATGTGTTTCCATTTATCTACTGCCCTTGTCCTTCTACATTTAAGTGGTTGTGGGTTTGGAAGCTGGTGTTTAAGGATCTTTGATAGATTTCTGCAAAGCATCTTGTAAATAGCCATTTGGTTGAGTGAGTGGCTGCAGTAAACAAGCAAGCAACTGCTTTGTCCTGGATGGATGGTGTCAAGCTTCATGAGTGTTGAGAGCTGCACCCATCCAGGCAAGTGGGGAGTATTCCTGACACGTACTTGCAGATGATGGACAGTCCGTGGGGAGTCAGGAGGTGAGCTACCCACCACAGTATCCCTAGCCTCTGACCTGCTCTTGTTGCCACTGTTTATGTGGCAAGTCTAGTTGCGCTTCTGTCAATGATAATCCCCCAGTGTTATTAATGGGGAATTCAGTGATGATAATACAACTGAACGACAAGGGGTGATGTCTAGATTATCTCTCATTGGAGATGGTCATTGCCTGGATTTGAGTGGCGTTATTTGTCATTTGTCAGCTCAAACCTGGATATTTTCCAGATTTTGTTGCATTTGAACATGGATTGTTTCAATATTTGAGGAGTCGTGACTGGTGGTGAAAGAGGTTAGCTGATAATTGCACATCCCCACTTCTAACCCTTATGATAGGGGTGGGGGGGGGGGGGGGGGGGGGGGGGGGGGAGGTCATTGCGAAAGTAGTGGAAGATGGTTAGATCAAGGACACAATCCTGAGGAACTCCTGTAGAGACATCCTGGAGCTGAGATGACTGACCTCCAATAACCGCACCACCTTCCTAGGTGCCAAGTATGATTCTAACCAACTGAACATTTTCCCCTGTGATACCACCGATTCCAGTTTTGCTATGGTTTCTTGATGCCACACTCAGTTGAGAGTGTGTGTGCACGTGTGTGGTGGGCATGGTGGTGGTACTAAGTGGCTGGGTAGGATTTGTCTTTTTTTTTTCCTTGTGTATAGGACATACTGGGCAATTTTCACATTTGCAACAGTAGGTCACATTAGCTTTAGATTAGATCACCTCAAAATGCTTTTCAGATATTATTCCAGGATTTAGAAGGTCAAAATCATAACTGTCCTAATTGTTCTTGAAGTGGGTAAGTTACTTACTTTGATGGCTTAGTAACTAAGGCAGTGAATAGCTAAGCGATGGTCTCAGGTCTGCACACAAATATATGGATCCTAGGAGGTGGAGCAGGAGGAGATTTACAAAGACTGTTTCCTTGCATATTCTGAACAAAGTTATCCCAGGCTCCAACTAAGAGTCACTAAACAGAATTATATGCTGAACTGCACATATGGACATTGGAAGAGGACAGAGGTTGACTATATCGTTACACCCGGTTGGTAATTCTGTATCACACATCAAGAATGACCACTTGAGTTGAAGAACTGGAGGGCTCCTAGCTTGCTGAAACTAATACCAACAGGGGAAGAAAATCTCCAAAAACAAAAATTGTTACAAAATGTTAAAGTGACACTAAAATTGAATACAGTATGTTGTGATACCAAATGGAATATAAATATTTTGGAATTGTCATTTTTTAAGAAAAAGCCACCATGACAGTCAGTCGAATTCAGTCAGTTATTGTGTCTTTTCTTACACAGCACCTTTAAAATAATAAGTGTTGCAAGCATTCACAATACCGTTATAAACAAATTACGACACCAAGTCATATTAGAAGGCATTAGGTCAGAGATAGTATGTAAGAAGCACATTAAAAGGAGGAAAGTAAGGTAAAGAGTTTGAGTGTCTTAGGAAGGAAGGGAATTCTTGAGCTTAGGTGTGAGGCACTTGAAAGATCGGTCGCTAAGAGTGGAGCGATTAAAATTAGACAGCGGCAAGAGGCTAAATTAAATGCATGGCGGGTTGTGGGATTTCCAGTTAAAAAAAATCCAAAATTTCATAAAGTTGTTTGTAATATATAAAAAAGTTTACCCCTTTAAATAACTCAAACAAATGTACCCCCGAGAAAAAGAGGGAAACAAGATTTCTCTGCAGACATTCACTTTTTAAAAAGAGTGCTATTTTATCATGGTTTCTGAAGACAAGGATGAGTTTTGAGATATTAAGATAACATTCTGTCACCAGACTGGCACACAAAGATGGATGTTGCTAAATACATGTAGTTATCATTAAGAACCTTTGAAAATGCAGTTGATCATGATACCTCAATCACGCTTCCAGAAGTTTCTCATGTGACAACAGCTGGACCTGGACTCCAGGTACTATACTGTACCCAGAGCAAGGGATCTTTTCCAGAAACCTTTCTTTCAGCATGCTTTCCTTCAAATACAGCAAACAAACGCAGTCTCCAAAGCAGAAACTAGAACCCAACAGTCATAAATCCAGGCAGGTGATCGCCAGTAAAAAAAAGTAGTCATGTGAAATGGTGACTACCAAGAAATGCCTTGTTTAAAAAAAAAGTTCAGATGTCTTTTCATTGATTTCTTAAATAAGAGTTCAAGCATTCTCAAACTCAAGTCCACAAAAATGATAAAATATAAAGCTTCCAGAACATCAGACTGATGCCAACAACAGATTTGGCAAACTGAAGTTAAAGATTAGTATAGATAATGCAGGTGGATTTCAAACAATAATTCAAAACAGCTAGATTTCAAACAGCTAGAATAATTTAACATATATAATCCAGAAAATTTGTTAAAATAGTAGCTACCCAAGTCAAATTTCTTTTGACATACAAGCAGAATTAAAGCCCAGCTATTCTTCAGCTATTATTCACTGCAGATGTTAGATAAAAAAGTGGAGGAATATGTGTATAAGGAACATAAAAGCCAGAGTTATCCACTCAACCCCTCAAGCCTGCTCAGCTATTTTGATCATAGCTGATCATCTACCTCATATTATTCCCATATCACTTCATATCATTAGTAACTAGAAATATATTCATCTTTGTCTTAGACATAGAGATAATGAGTGAGCTTCCACAGTCTTCTGCAGTACAGAAATCCAAAGCTTCACCACTAGAGTGAAGAAACCCCTCCTCATCTCAGTTTAAGCATGTTACCATTAAAAAGGTGAGCACACTGATTGCATGCTCCTGATGGCAACAACTACAACAAAACATCTGTAATTAAATACTTCTTGGCAGAACAGGTCAAATTAAATTTAAGCTTATGTAATGAATTCTGAATTGTTTTTTCAACTGTACTTATATTAATAAACAGGATCTAAACTTTCAATAGTATATCATTGGGCCTAAATCAGTAGGCACATTTGGAAACACTAATCCCAAGCTCAATATTGTTTGTCTGATCATTTCAATAAAACAGATTGACTAAGAAAAAAATTGTGTTCTATCGTATATACAACAAACAATTATTCATGATAAATGGTCCTGCTCCAATGAATAAATTACAACTGTATTCTAACAAATACAGAGGAGTGAAGAAGTGGTGACATTCACTATCAGATGCAGAGTTCTAAAAATAAGCACTTATTTGGATTTAATGTTCAAATTTCAGGAGCCTAACTCTGGAATTGTAGAATCAAACAATATACATCTACCATGAATGTGGAATGCCTTTACAAACAAAAATCAGCCAAACAAAATTTAGGCCTTAATATGCACACATATTAACTACCTCCATGAAAAATTTTAAAATATGAAAATGGCATCATATTAGTCAATGTGAGTGAATGAAAAAGCAGTATCAAGAGCAAGTTATACAGGATAAAGGAAAACTTCCACATGGCTCAAGCCTACTACATCTTTACAATGACTTCACAAACATTAAACATGCATTGCTTTGCAAAGCCATTTGTCCACCTTTATGCTTGCTTTCATGATATATTGATAACTTGTTCACCATTTAGAAAAACAGTTTTGCAGTTATATACTAACTGCAAAATAAATACTAGTTTATGATCCACAGCTATTACAATAAATTCCCAACTATCAACATCTTAGGGATTACCATTGAACAGAAATTGAATTGGACTAGCCTTATAAATACACTGGACAGCAGGCCAGTGGCTTGGAATATGGCAGTAAGTAACTCACCTCATAACTCTCGAAAGCTTGTCCACCATTTACAACACTTAATAAACTTGACACCACGTCCACTCTCTCCATCACGGAAACTCCGTAACAGCAGTGAGTGCCATTTACAAGATGCACCATAGAAATTAACCAAAGGTCTGTAGACATCTTCCAAAGCTATGATCACTACCATCTGGAGGGACACGGGCAGCGGATATATGGGAACACCACCATCTGCACCTCTAAGCTATGCACCATCCTGACTGAAATGTATTCCTGTTCCTTCAGGGTCAATGGGTCAAAATCTTGACATTCCCTCCTTAATAGCATCGTTGGTCTACCTATAGCATATGGGCCATCATTTTCTCAAGGACAACTAGGGACAGGTTGGCACAGTCAGCAATACCCACATTCTGTGAGGGAATTTTTAAAAAATGCTGGAACTGCATGCTAAACATTTAATTACAGTCCAATAAAGTTATATAAATGCGTTCTTGTGCTGATTACTTCAAAATTATGTTAATCCTACTTGACTGACTAGATTCAAATATTTAGCATGTCTGTGTAACTAACATTATGGTTACTGACAGTGTTATGTCAATACTGATTTACAATTTGTTCTTGATTTAGTACTGGAATGGGGAGTTAATTTCTACAAGCAACCAACTTTAATGAATCTGTTTAACAGATTCCAATGATTATCATAATTTTCTGTCAACAAATCTTAAAATTTGGTTTAAAAGTCCTTCATTCTATAAAACAAATGGTCTAGAGCAATGACATTTAAAAAAAGGTTTCAAAGACATGGAATTACCACAGCAAAGATCCAGCTGAGTTCCTTTATTGCAGCATTTGAGGTCTTTCTGGCCACAGTGAAAGATCATTATAACACAGCTCAATATACTATGAATTAACATAAAGTATGGGGATCCCAAGCACGTAAAAGAGTAAATCTTTATTTAAATCTTAACTTTACTAGTTGAAAATAGCAATTTTCATTAATGTTATCTAGCTACAATGCAGTTTCACTTTCCAAATTCGTACTGCAATGGACTTCCTATACACTGCTGCTGAACGTCATGGGCAGTTAATAGTCAAGTGATTTAAAGTAACATTTGTTTGACAAACTAACTCATCCTCTACTTTGGAATAACTAAAACAATGTGCCAAGGCAATATATGCTGCTATTCTTCATTTTTACAATAATTGGGACAATACAATTAGTAGACCATACTGTAAATCCATGCTGCATCATTAGTATAAATATTTTGTAAATGTTGTAAAGTGCTTTACTATAAATTGTTAAAGTGTTTTACTAATCAGAGCTTA